>NC_057722.1:69334239-69336793 GCF_004010195.1 Chiloscyllium plagiosum | reverse complement strand
CCACCCAAAAAAACCACTATCGACCATTCGCAACCCTCCGCTCAGCCAAAGCTAGTCAGGAGATAAAATAAACAATGAGGAGCGTGCATCGCTGGCGCACCATTGATCATGAAGCTGAAATATGTCCAGTCTTTTGAGGAGAAATTTTGAGTGGAGGGTCGGTGGAGGTAGAATTTGCCGTAAAGGTTTACTACTCGAGCACAAAGCAGGCAATAGACAATAAGAGAGCGAGTCCGCGACGTATCGAACCGCTGCTGTAAGCTCAATTAATACAGGCTTTTCTAAAAAAAATCCCGAGGAGGGGGAAATCTCATCTCTGCGGTTGCATTACTTATAGATTATTCTGGCTCGGGAAGTTCAAACGCAGCTTTGAATGAGCTTCGATCTGCTGAATTTACTTGCTGCTAAGTGGAACTAGCAGATGTTTATGACACATGTCCCAGTTTCACAAATGGCTCTGCAAATGACATTTTTTTTTCAGAACGTAGGCCTGAAGATTTGTTTTCATTTGTTCTAGGCCTCGAAAATGTTTGGATTTTTTTTGTTTTTGAAAAAATGAAAAGCTGATAGGTTAGGAAATGGATAGACACTTGGAGTGATGATACAGAACATGATTAATATATTTTTGCTTGTGGATTCTACCAAAACCAAAAAAAAGGGCAAAATAGACAACGCTTTTCTTAATAATTCTCCGCCACCTATAAAAGCTTTCACTGAAATTGACTTAACCTTAATATATTGTCCACTGAGAGCTAAACGGCATATTTTCCAACTACCTTTAACTGCCGCTGAAGGTAGAAACCTAGTGACTTTTAATTTCAGTCGAAATTGAATCAGAGCAGATTTATTATCTGCAACCGGAAGACTGTTTACAGCTAAAACGTTATGCATTATTTATTACCCACAACAATTCAAAGTTCTTGGAGCTGTGTGGTTTCTCTAAATGCTGCAACAACAAAAGAAAATCGGCTATTTTCCAAGCCACATAAAACTCATGCTCGCTGTGCATTTGTCCCACTGGTAATACAACGAAAACATATTTTATTAACGAAAATGCATTTAGAAGTACGTAATAGAATGATCCTTCGAAAGTACTGACCTGTGTGAGTTCTTTTGTGGATCTTGAGATTTTCTGATCTGGCAAAGACTTTCCCACAGCCAGGGAATGGACAGGGGAATGGTTTCTCGCCAGTGTGGACTCTGATGTGATTTACAAGTTTATATTTGGCTTTGAAAGGCTTTCCCTCTCGTGGACACTCTTCCCAGAAACAGATATGATTCGACTGTTCTGGTCCCCCAACGTGTTCCACTGTTACGTGAGTAACCAGTTCGTGCATCGTGCTAAAAGTTTTTGAGCATGGCTTTTTAGTGATAGGGTCCGGTTCAGTCCACTTGCAGATCAGTTCCTGCTTGATGGGTTGCCTCATGTAGCGAAAAAAAGCACCTGGGCCGTGGTGGCCAGTTATATTCATGTTAATGTTTATACCACCGTAGCCATGTAGAGGGGAAGAGGCAAAAGGATCACTCCTGGAACTTGCCACTTGACTGTAGTGCTCAGACCTGGCGTACATATCTCCAGGTAGACCCAGTCTTAACTGTCCGTTCAGATGGTGTCCAGCTGGGACTGCAAGGGGAGGTTGGTCATGCAGTCCAGGGAATAGAGAGTGGCTCCCAGCCTCGGGGTGACCATGGTGTCCGGGATAACTACCTGTTGTTGACACAAACATTCCGTGGTGAGAACTTGTGCCGGGATATTGATCAGTGAGCCCTGGCATTACTGAGGATGTCAAATCCCTGCGGATGAGGAAATCTCTACCTGCCGAGATAGCCTGGGCAGTGTAGCTGGCGTGGGAGTGCGAGACCGAGTAACTGACTGCTGCCGCCGCCTGCGCTGGGCCAAACGCTGCCGTGGGATTGGAGACAACTTCAGCGTGGCCTGCCATATGATGGTGATGATGATGGTGGTGATGGTGGTGGGGATGGGTTGGGCTGAGTTTAAGTGCGGCGGCGGCTGCAGGGTGCCCCATGTGTTCAGGCCCGAAAGGACTCGGCCCCAGGCGGGGTTCTCCAGTATTCTCCCCAGGGTGCGTGTGTGCCATTGAGTGGGGATGGCCGCTGAGCCCCGGGAAACCTGTCATGTTCTGAGGGGGATGGTGATGATGATGGTGGTGAGCTCCTGCCAGATCTACTAATCTCAGCGCTGGATTTCGTTTGGCGAATGATGAGGGGTCCATCATCTGACTCCCTAATGCATCCATGCTCATAATGCCTAACAGCGGGAAAATAAAAAAAAACGTTTCTTTCAAAGTTACCGAACTTTAGAAACTCGTTCTTTGCCAACGTGGAAAGCCATTCGGTGTGGAGTGTGCAGCGCGATAGCAGCAGCAGGACGCTTTGAGAAACTGAATTGAGATTCATGAACTGCTTTGCAGCCCGTCGAGCTCCGCGAGCAACACGCAATCCCATTGGTCAGTCTCCGATGATTGACAGTTCCACTTACTTACCCCAGTCAGGGCACATGCGTATTACACCAAGTCTTGGCACTTTTGGTGGT
>NC_057722.1:69315153-69333942 GCF_004010195.1 Chiloscyllium plagiosum | reverse complement strand
TGCGGGGGTATGTTGGTTGGGGGGGGGGGCGTGGAGTAGAAACTAGTGGAGAACGTGGAAAAGTATTTGTTTTCTTTGGCTTGTTTTTGTTGCTGGCTTGCACCTTGCTCATTTTATCAGGGAAACCTTTCCTTTTAGATTTCTTCCCCCACTCGCTTTCTGCTGCTGAAGGAGTCTTGCCCTCAACAACGCAATTTTAAAAAAAAATTTAGAAGTTGGTGCGGGGTGGATTTATAGAGGTTGTGGTGGGGGTGGGGGTATCCAACAAAAAGTGAATAATTAATATTCCCCTTCTACACTTGGTCATATAATTCATTCCCGGGCGGGGGGGTGTGAGAACAACGGTGAATTTGGGCAGGATTTAAAGGTTTGTGGGGGTTAAGGCTAATTATTAAGTTATGTGCAAATGCATATGAAACTTCCTTGAAATTATGAAACAAAATTCCAACCGTTGTTTATCAGATCAAAGACCCTACCTTTTAGCTTTCAAAACAAAAAAAAATAGGGAAAATTGGAACAGTCGATCAACAGACAGTACGGAAAAAAAATGCGCACTGCAGGAGAGTTTGAAAAAACAGTTCACTAGATCCGCTATCCACGAACAGTTATGAAGCGTAGGAAAGTTTATCCTGCCGGCGAGCCGATCAAGCGCTATCATATTTTAACCTAATCTCGCCCCCACCAGTTCCAGCGACTCATCTAGGGGTGTTTTCTCTCGCTCTCTCTCTTTCTCTGTATCCTGTGCTGGCAAGAAGCGCTGAATTGAAAATGAGGTTATGGCCTGTTATGCTCAGGCGGGAAATTAGTGATTTTTATCTTTCCCGACACTACCCGACTCCTAGTCGTGTTATTTTCTTGACGCAGACAAAAAAAAATCAGACGGCTGGTAGTTCTTAGCTGACGATCAAAGAGATCCCAGTCAGTGGTATCTATGAACTTTCTCTCTCCCCCACCAGCCCCGCCATCCGAGAGTTTGTTCAGCGTGTTCGAACTTAGTGAGTTCTGGCTGTAGTCACGGGTTAGCCGTTCTCTAAGACAGAATCCAGAGAAGTTTTGGTTCTGGTGGCGGGAGGGGGTGGGGGTATAGTTTTGTTCCCTAAAGCGTGGTAAGTCTTTTTTTTGTTGGTTTCCGACAGTGTTTCGGCAGATTGCCGAAAGATTTAATTTGCAGCCTGCATTACAAGTCGGGTTTCTCCTTTGCTGTAATTTTGTGTGACACTGCGTGAAACGGGGGAGATACAGACCGTGTTCCGAGTGCGGTCTGCGAATAGGCAACTTGCATTGCACGGGAAGACTAAAGTGTAGCGTACTATCGGGAGGCATAGAGAGAGAGAGAGACAGAGAGAGAGCCATGATAGATTGTCAGTTGTTCCCTTCTGTCTACGTAAACACGATTGAGACGCTTTTAAGACCAAGCTGCGCTTCTTATATCAGTCTGACTTTTTCATGTTTCTTCCAGTTCCAGAACGTAATGCTATCTGCAATCCCACCCCCTACCCCACATCTATGTCCACAACTGTAACTTATCTTCAATATATAACGCCCGGTTAATGCGTTCTGAGTGCCTACGTCTGTCTAACCATCTCGCCAAACACGTTAAAAAAAAGTAGTTTAGTTCTTTCTTTTCCGGGTGACAAAACGGGCTGCTAACTCAAATGTGTAACCTTGCAGCCCGTTAGATTTCGCAACACGGGTGCTGCAGGGACGTGGATACCCGGTGCTGCGCTTTCCCGTGGATTTAGGCCGTCGTTCTAAACTGATCTACGGCAGAGGCTTGAAGCGTTCCGCCCCTAGCGCTACAATACGAGAGAGAGAGAGAGGGAGAGAGAGAAAAGGTAGGTTTTTGAAAGGGAGGTGGGAGCAATAGCGGGGACAGAAATTTATGGTGGAGGGGGTGGGTGTGGGGTGAGCGGGAGAGGGGGAGGGAGAGGCGAGAGAGGGGAGAGGGGCACATTTAAACTTGAAGGAAAATGTAAGTAATTCCTGTACGTGCGAGGAATGTTTCCAGAGTCAGACTAACACTCGAAACTAGAAAGGATTTTTTAAAAGAAAAGTATGATCAAATTGGGAACAGGTGGGGGAGGGGTAGGGGCACGGCGGTGGGAAAAAATCACAGTCATTCAAAAAAATTCTCTGCAGTCATAGCAAGTGTGCTTAATACAATAAAGGGTTCGCTTCAATTATAAACATTAACGTACTCCCCCCCCCCCCCCAAAAAAAAACATAGATTACCAGAAGGCATTCCACTCAGTGCAAAAATATAATTAATTGTTGAGTAATAATTTCAAATGTGGGTATCAGAGGCTTTAGGATTTTTAATGACGTTCGAGGGCTAAACTGAAGTTGTATTAATACCTGCATAACTGTGTATATCTTTCCCACTACTTGCAGTGTCACAATTGCTGACATTTTCTCTTTCGGTTAATGGCTATATCACTTGTCTCGGGCCATCACTCGAAATTCCAAAGTCAATTAATGATCAGCTACAATTTTGAATCCCCCGCCTAACCCCTCCACCAAAGCACAGGCGTGTTAACAGAGGAGGATGTAATGTGGATCTGCGATTGTTGATGCGTTTGCATTTCAGCGTCCAGGGATTCACGGTACAGGTTTAAACTGGGCTTTGCATATGTGCTGCTGCATACCTGGTCAAGGTCCCACCTTGCTTTCAGTTTATCCGTTATCTGTCGAGTAATTTCTCAGTCGCAAACCGAGGACCCTAGAAAAGAACGCTGTGATATATAAATGTCTTCCAAAGGCAAAATGCAATGCAGCAGAAACTCTCAAGCGAGCGTATTATAAGATATCCAAATATCGTAGTGTGATTGAGAGCAATAGCATTATGGTGCGACTATACATTTATTACACATAATGTTACACCGAGCTCTGATTTTTCTTATTTTACTTAATGCTATTCAAATACTGGATAAGGATTACACTAGTGCTGCATAAGGATTAGATGAGTAAGATTTCATTACAACAGACTTTTGAGAACAAAATCTTCTTTATGTTCAATATAACTCGCGAGAACGCTCCTTATTCATCACTGTAAATGTATTCTAGCTAAATAGAGCGTTGAAGTAAAGAATATACAGCGTCACAATGCATGCATCCATCTATGAACATGTAAGTAAGATGGAAGTACTTCGTTTTAACGTAATTGATTTTTCCAGCCCATTGTTTAATTTATTTGCAAATACTGCAAACGATCATGAAATATAGAAAAACGTGTTCTGCCCCCCCCCCCCCCGCCTCCACCCCGGATATGTGATTTACAGTCAGCCCCCAAACAACATTTTCAGACACTAGCCCGTTGCTAGCACTTTTGTCATCGACAGGATATTTCACTCTGTGATTAAGATGTCACAAAATAACACGAGGCAGACGTTATGCCCTTCTTATGGCGGGCAGTTCACAGCTTCCTGTACCCCATTATAAACAGGAAATTATTGCAGAATTCCAAGTTTGCAGACTGCAGGATCAGCACTAAAGAAATCCAACAGAGATCCTAAGGAACTTTGATTAAACCCTAGTGTAAAGTGAAGCCCGCCGGGAACATTAAAAAAATTGAAATGCAACAAATAGGCGTGGTATCTGCTTTTGGTTAAATTGAAATTGAGCACTGAAATTTCAAATTAATTTATAAAGTTACTCGCGGAAAATGCGTTGAAATAAAACAGTTTATGGGAAACCCTCTCCTTTTCCTGAACCTCAACTCTGGCAACGTTTTAATGCAATATTTTCTATAAGCTCTTTTTAATCAGAAACTCGATTTAGAAAAAAAAAGCTCGAAGCTTAGTAATTTAGAATCCCAAGATTCCATGCGTTATATTTGCACCTTTCAACCCACCCATCAAACGTTTGGCGTAATGAGCAAAGAAATACTTCGTTTTTACTACAGATTAGTTTGGCTGGGTTGCATATGTGGGGATTTGTGCACGTCTGCATTTTAAGTCAGAAGGTTTAATCTGAGAATCCATCTACTCCTGCATACACAAAAAAATTACAATGATACATTTCTGGGGAATGGTTATAATTTCCCCATTAAATAATTGAAAAAAAAATCAAGCAAAAAGTAGAATAACATGAACCTGCTGAATAGAATGGGCTAGTTTATCCAATTGCCAGAAATAACTCCCTCCACAAACACAAGCTGTGAGTGCTTGGACATTAGCAACCACATAAGCATGCTATTAGAATTCGGTGCATTTGTCTTCATCGATGTGAATTTTGTAAATATCTAGTTAAAAGTGGTAAAGTCGTGTGGTGTATCATTGTGAAAAATATACGAACAATTCCTATTAAGGCAACAATGATAAAGCAAAGACACTATCCTAGTTTAAGGCACTGTACTAACTATATAGTACTGAAGGATAAGCTGCGACCAGTAAGCATCATTGAGATGATTAAAGTACGAACAGCAGAATTAAATTTTATATTTAATATAGTGGCGATTTATTCTCTTTAAAATATACTTGCTCCATATAGGAAGCTGCAAAGAGACCCTTCCCCACCCTTATCCCAGTTACTCGCGATGTTAATGTTCATGTATCAGCAACTGTTATACTGTTGGTAGGTTAAAGGCATTAATGAAAGTTTTCGTCAAGCAACGCCGATTTAGTTCTATTGTTTTTGTTTGGTCTGAGCAATATTTCAGTAACAACCTACCTGCTTTGCAGTCACGCAATATTGCAAACGTAGCTGAAAAATAAAAATGCTAACATACCTTTGTAATAGCAATTGATATCGTAAAAGGCAAGGGAACCTATGTTAAGGCAGTAGACTCATAATCCACAACCATGGGTGCCGAGACAGAAGGAGGCATTTGTTTTACTGCATGTTAGTTTCTCCAATCGAAGGAAGTTAGGGTGTGATAACAAGTGTGGTAACAAGCACGATGGAGAACACTGAGAATCCTGGATATGTATCTCGCGATATACTTCATTCAGGATCGCTCTTTACGCCTTCAATATTGCCACAATGTAAACATATTGCACACTGATTCTAAATGGTACATAACGGTGCAACATTTCAAACGCAATGTTGCATTTAAAAAAAAAAGGTATACCTCGTAACTCGTTTCTTTACCTGTTGTGTTGGTCACGGAGATAGTCTTCATCTTCATGAAGACCTATAACCAGTCCATGGTTGCAAAAAAATGGAAAGCAACTAGAAATTAAACAACTTGCATAATTCATTCAATGTAATGTGCACACGATTGTAGCAATGCAGACTGGTTACAGTAACAAGCGGTGCTATTTGAATTTCACAGGTTTGACCTGGACATTGTATTTGTGCAACTAATCCAAAGTGCTATATTTGTGTTTAATATTTTAAACATTTTTCAATCACAGGTCAACTAAAACGCACACAATTGTGAATCATATAACTCTGGGTGATATCCATTTGTGGCATTGCCAGAAATTATAACGCCTTGATAGCTAAGTGGACCTGCAAGTCGTGCGTTTTTATTGCTTCTATATAAATACAGAACCATTATGGGGACAAGGAATACACTTGATAGGTTGAGGTCAACCACGGCCCAGTTATTTTCACAAACAATTAGTTGCAGCCACAGCAAATGGTTATATATATCCCTGCTGACTACTATTTCCACAGATGACCCAGCTATCGTTGGCAAACGATTTCTCAATTTGGAAAGTTTTCTTTCCGTCATGGTCCCACTGATGTGGCTAAAACATAGATACCTGTAACCCTCATGCTCATCAGAGGGCATAAACCCATCAAGGAGATCAAAGTCCCAGTCTTAAGTTGATCCAAGTATGCGTCCAGCTTTCATTACACTCAAATCGTCCGTAAATGAATTAAAGAATGCAAATGTCATGCAATAATGTGGCAGTCCAGGCACATTGGGTCGTAGGTTGTTGTTACAATGAGATGGTCGTCAAATATTTATTCTAGTACTGCCATGCAGAGAACATTGAACTACAGCAAACAGCTGGTTGTGGGATGTACTGTCACTAATTTGTACAGTATGTGACCACATAAAACACTGTAAGTGACAACGATACAGATTGGGGATTGAAAACCACGAGTAAAGAGAGATCTCATTGCCTTTTTAAAATGTTCATGGTTGATCCCCAATTTCATAGATAAGTGTTTATATACTGATGGACTAATCAGGCAACTATTACTGTTACATAAACCTTTCCGTATCCGTATTTGTTCCAAAGAAAGTACTCAGCTGTTTATTAATAAAGTACCAATTGAGTAAATTACAACTTTTAGTTCCCTGGTATATAACTTAAAATTATAAAATCGCCATTGTACCATGTTAAACAGGACATTACAACCGTTTAACACCAACAACGTGGTTTTAAACACAGTAGTGGAAATTTTAATGTTAGGAACATTTCATTTTGTAGTGTGCATGTTTACATAGTTGCAATATGTATTTGTCGTTAAGCTGTAAGGCAATAATTCAATGACATTAGCGTCGCACCTATAGTAGAACTGATGGCGCTTGTGTTTTTGAAGTGTACATAGCGTACTAAACAAACGTGAAAGAAAATCTCGTGGCCTGGCAGTTGGAATTTTTAAATCAACTATGACAACGTGAAGAAACTAAAAGGAAAAAGAAAACTGCAGAAAGCAAGTCTAACTTAAAGCATAGTGTTGCTTGCATATGTGTTTGCGTGTGTATGCGTGCATCTGCAGCAGTTAAGCATAATATTTAGACCTGTAAAACACATATTACAGTGTCATCTTTCAGCTTGTGTAATTTTGGAAAAATATACACATCATTCCGAGATTCCTGTGTTGCATTTTATCACATATACCCCAGACAGACCAACAACACAATAGGATGTTTGACAATCTATATAAAAATGTGCAGTCTGAATAACTTCCTTTGGTCGTATGATGCCTATAAATAAATAGTAAGATAACTGAATCACTAGATAGCAAGATCAAATAAGTTAAAAACTGGCGAAGGCCTGCGCTTTAAATCCGCATGTTTGTTTTAATTAAATGGTAAGAATAACGAAATAACATGATTAGCTTATGTCTCGAATACCAATAGCGGTGGATACTTGGCTAAACGTGATAGAGTGGCTTCGTGATCTGTTGAACAGCTGGAAGACTACCTATGCATAAAATGCATCTAGTGATATTGAAGATTGGAATTAGTGCGTGGAAATTTATTTTCCTCAAGGTATTATTGATCTATGAATCGCCAATATGGACATGGCGTCCTAATTTTTCGTTGTAATTTTACATTGTTCCCTCCAATTTTACATTGTTCCAATACCATATGCAGTTATGACCTTTCGGATCCTCCTGTGAAAACGTGTTCTTTATATTAAACTCAACTACAGCTGCTGATAGTTAGGCGTCGCAAAATCCTCATGAATTCGCCTCCACCCTCAATGCCCCCATCCCAAGCAACCCCACCCCCCACCCCCCCAACCCCACACCCCGAAAGTCTGTTGAATTTTCACATTATCATCTGAACGCATTTGATGTCCAGGTGGATTTTACGATAGCCTGTCTTTTTGTAAGGTAGATGCATATATTGCAACATAAGCGCATAGACTCTCAGGCTTATTGTTCCACAGCTGTCCTCATTCGAAAAAACAAAACACAAGGCATAGGATAACCAGTTCGTCCTTCCCAAAAGTTGGGAAAATCTCCTGACGTAAACTTTTCACGCACTTCTTAAACTTCTTCTAACCCCGAGAATAAATGCAGCAAAAATAAAGGAATTAGTGTCAGAATGTTTTCTTTCAACACTGGGATACCCTGGTCCGCTGAAAGACCTACCAAGTTTATGACCACGAAACTCACGTGAGAATGTTTCATCTATATATAAACAAAAATGTCTATCTCCCTACAAGCTGTCTGTAAGAAAACACGTAAAGGAAATAAAATCCCGAAAATGGAATTATAGCAAATCGTTCAAGATACGATCACAGCTCTAGCGGTGATGTGATGCACGCAACTCAAGGCAGACAGGCGGATAATGGCTAAAGACTAGAGTGACCTTCAAAAATCCCCCCGTTCCCCGCCCGCAACCTCCCCCCGCCACCCCCTCCCCACGCCCAAAGTTTCTAAGACAAACCTCTGGCAGTTGGAATTTTAATTCAAAGCCACGGGCAACTTGAAACAAAATACTAGAAATGTGAACGTCTGCCTAAGGGGAAGCATGATAGCATGTTTTGGGGGCTGCTGTACCTAATAGTTTGAGTGGAGCTAATTTTGGGTTTGCCAAAACATCTTTTGAACACGGGCTAAAATTTACGTTTGCTTTGATAAGGTTCTATCATAGCCCCAGTGGAAAGGTCTCGATTACATGAAGCATGAGAAAAGTTTAAAATGCACACAGGGAAAAAAAAAGTCATGTCACTGAAGACCCCAGCACTGGTACCCCGTCGTATCCAATGTTGCGGATGTAAATATCGGATATATTTACGTGAATGTGAGAATAGCAGAGGGAGAGAGGAAAAAAAAAACGTTCTGTTTGCAGTTCCGAATAAAGAGCACTTGCATTTTAAACTATTGTTTTCCCACTTTAGTCAACGACTTTCTACTTCCCCACACCCAATATTTTCGAAGGTTTGCATTATGTGGCATTGTATGGCTCCGGCACATGTGGTCGGTCACGGGTCAGGGGTCAAAAGATATGGTATTTCAGAAGTCGGGAACTTCAGAGCAATTCTTGCGCGCAAAAAGCCAACTGACTAACTTGATTGGAATCAATTTTAATAGGGATAAATATGATAAACTAAGCGCTATTTAATGCACTGAAACGAACGTTAGAGACAATCCTAACTCTACACTGATTTTTAAAATATTAGCACATTTTAAACAATTATGAAAATCATGTGCAGAAAAAATATATCTATTAAATATATTGTGTTAGGATTAATCATTAGGAACAAATTTGCAACATGACTTTAGCATTACAATTAAAATCAGTTAAATGGCATTAATGGAAATATGCATGTTTAAGGGTCGTGAATGCAAACACCAATTAATTACCTCAATATCCGAAAGCATTTGCTTACCGGCAGAACGCGGATAACGGCACGCGATATTTAGCTCACTTTTTGAAGGATTTGCACTGGACTCAAATATGCATGAAGCCCATGTTAGGTGCGAGTGTGCATGCAAACGAAACTACACTTCAGCGACAGCAACAGTCTATCTTAATCACAAATAAACGATTGAATGATTAACTTCGTTTCGAGATATAAATCAAATTTAAATTTTAAATTAGACTCAATGAAAATAGGCAGAATTTTAAATCACACACAGAGAAAAATTCCTTTTGTAAACTAACACTTCAACCTCGAGGCAAATATTTCCTCCCCCACCACCCTCCCTTCACAGAACAACTAAATGCTTTGCTATCCATCGGTTGAAAACAATACGAGGGAAAATATCAGTACACACAAATGCATTCGAATGGAAATGCATAATTCAGAGCCATTTGCACCTAGTTTGCTTTTATTGCAACATGATGGCCCCTGACAAGGGCTATTCTGAGGAAACAAAAAAATCTGACTGATATCTCTATTCTCTTTTTAGTCAATTGCATTTACATGAAAGATGATGGAAATTCAGAGGTCAGGAGTCGTTTAGTAAAAAGTCACTTGAATACACGTGCCTCCCTTACCGTCCTCCACCTGTTGAAGAAGATGTCTTCGATCTTTTAATTCAGGTAACTTCGAAGTAAAAAAAATCTACTTTGTAGCTTTGCCTAGGTAGTCATTCTTCATTTCGCCTTTTCAAGGTTTCTGGAAGCAGTTAGGGAATGTATGATGAAGCAGAAATGAGCCGTCAGGATGATATTTTAATGGCTTATATGTCACGTCGGTGCATGTGGCTTTGAACTCAAGCAGCCTGCGTTTCCTGCGGAGAGCACGGCAAATCCCACTTGATAACTTCTACCATCCCACAACTTTTAAAATCAGCCCTTCTTTGTATGTTTGAAGATGTAGCCTAAAGATAACGCTAAGGGAAACGTTTACTTTTCATACTCTTTAAGTGTCCCTTTAGAATTTGCACACACTTTCAAATGAGCAGTAAATCTTTTTGAATCAAATTACTCCAGCTTCTGCTCCTCGACTGCTGTGATTTTAATATCCATGTTTTCAGCATATTACATCATTTAAAGCAATGCTATGATGTTAGCTATTGTACTCACTCAGCAAGGCAATATCGCGTTCCATCTAATTCTTAGGGAGCACATACACGAACAAGCTGGAAAATAGCATTTCATTATATGCACAAAAAGCGTGGGGGTCTGATGCATCGTAAGATCCCGTTTAACCGCAGAGATACTCTCACATAAGATGATTTCAAATGATTAAAGTACCTGATATGTACACTTGCAATTCCTTATTAGATAACCGACGCTTGGAATTAATCGGCAAAGTAGTCACAGCATCAAACCGACTTAAATTAGGAATATTCACTAAAGAGTCACCCATTTTAAAAATAATTTGTTGCTACACTTCAAACGTCAACACTTCCCCCTCCCAATCCCTCAGTTTTCCAACATTTAGTATTAAATTTGTTTTCTTGAGGGAAACCTGTAAAATATAACTGCAACTGAATCAGCCGAGGAAAGTCATTTAAACCGCCGCCAATACCCCCGCGCGAATAATCTTTTTTTTCCACTCTGTCTCTTAAGTTAACCTGTTGTACCTTTACGTGAAAGCTTTAAAAATAGTTAAAAAGTAAGTGGGCACAAACGTTCGTATAAATGTGATATTCGACAAGGAAAGAGATGAATTGGGAAGAGAGGGAGCGGGAAACAAGGTAACTATTTTCCAATGTGTCCTTGCAAAGTGATAGTCCACTAACGGAGATAATTATTAAAGGATCCGGTGAGGCTTCTTTGTTATAAAATAAGACTTTAACACAGATTTAGCTTCAAGGAAACTCATTGAAGTGGTGAACAAAAGGTAAATTGAACGATTCCGATTCTTTGTTGGCTTTTACGTTTCTATTGCTAGAATATAATTAGACTTAATGAATATGCAAACTATTGGCCTCACGTTAATCATTAAATTACTTTGTAGAAACACAGAAGATGGACTTTAGCAAATTTGGGGGTGTGAGTGGCAAGGAATATTCAAAAACATGATGTAGAAAACAGCTAGATTTTTCTTAGCTGACAGTATTCATAAACCATTCTCACTTCCTTTGTTTCTTATCAATGAAAAGAGCACCGAACGTTTTTTTTAAAAAAGGGGAAATCCTTACTTTCAGCTATTCTGCAATTGTTTGAGAGCCTATAGATATGTATAGAGCAACTCATTGTCACTTTAGAGAGAAAAAAAAGGCCCAAGCAAGATGTTTTCAATCGCCTTTTACATGGGGAAAGACAGGTTAATCAAGGGTTTCGTCTCGAAAACAACCAAGTGTTGTATGTTTGCACTGAATCCAAACATATGCATTTTCTGAACCCAATTCAAAAGAGTGTTCTTTCTCTTTTTGCTCACTCATCTGGGTAAGTGAATTTTCACCGGCGATCAAAAAGCTACTGAACAACAAAGGAAGCCGCCCGCTTTTTCTCTCGTCTGGAGTTGTGGCACATGAACGAATTTCAAACAGTCTGACAAGGGGTGACTGAATTGTGAAGTCGAGGAAGACAAGAGTTTTTTTTCTCTCTCTCCCTCTCTTCAGTTCGCTCTTTTCTGCTGCCCGTCTCTCCCCCCACCCTCCTCCCCACGACCACCACCCCCACCTCCCCTCCTCTTTCCATATTATATATAAAAAAAGAGAGAGAGGACAGAGGAAAAGAAAGAAAATCTGGACTCGACAATAATTTATCAGGAGCGACTGTCATGCGCGCACAATACCTGGGATTGATGAGGCGAGCGAGCCAATCAGAAGGCGGGATGGTCGGCCCCAGTCGTTGATTGGTGACCGGGCGCAACGGGGCAGCACGGGCCTGGCCAATGGGCTCGAAAGTCGGGGGGCACGTGATCCCTCCCCCAACTCCCATTCATCAAGGGGATGGTGTTGTCTTTTCAATTCATTTATCTGCAGGAATGATTGCCGCTATCATTCTCGAGCTCACCGCCCGGCTGATGAGGTGAAAGTTTCTCCCCAGGAAGATAAACCGCAAAAGACAATATTGCATGATTTGCGTTTGCAGAGGGGGGAATATCTCCAGCAAATTCCCACACGCTGAAGAGAGAGAAAAGGAGAAAGAAAAATAAGGAGTTTTTGCAAGTCCTCCAAACAGACTCAGAGACTGTTTTCCATTGAGCAAGTTTCGTTGTGAATTGCCTTTCTTTCTTTTCAAACAAAAAAAATATACCATTATTCCTTCGCCAACCCCCATCGCCAGACGATGCTTTTGGACGCTGGACCTCAATATCCTACTCTTGGAGTGACTACCTTCGGCTCATCTCGACATCACTCAACAGGCGATGTCAACGACCGAGAAGTAGGGCTGGGGATCAATCCTTTCGCTGACGGGATGGGCGCTTTTAAGATCAGCCCCAGCACTCACGATCTCGCATCGGGTCAAACTGCCTTCACATCGCAGGCTCCGGGTTACGCCGCTGCTCTGGGACACCATCCGAGCCATGTGAGTTCGTACAGCAGCGCAGCGTTCAACTCGACCCGGGACTTTCTGTTTCGCAACCGGGGCTTTGGGGAAGCGGCGGCCAGCGCCGGCCACAGTCTGTTCGCCTCAGCGGCTGCTGCGGGCAGCTTCGCCGGACCTCATGGACATACTGACGCCGCGGGGCATCTACTCTTCCCGGGTCTTCACGAGCAACCGACCAGCCACGCTTCGTCCAATGCACATGTAATGAACGGCCAAATGCGCTTAGGTTTTTCAGGGGACATGTACGGCAGAGCAGACCAGTACAGCCAAGTTACTAGTCCCAGATCGGACCACTATGCTTCGACCCAGCTACACAGCTATGGCCCCATGAACATGAACATGGCGGCCCATCATGGGGCCGGGGCCTTCTTTCGTTATATGAGGCAACCCATTAAGCAAGAACTCATATGTAAATGGGTAGAGCCCGAACAGTTGACGAATCCTAAAAAATCCTGCAACAAAACTTTTAGCACAATGCACGAACTGGTTACTCACGTAACAGTGGAACACGTTGGGGGACCAGAACAGTCGAATCATATCTGTTTCTGGGAAGAGTGTTCAAGAGAGGGAAAGCCTTTCAAAGCCAAATATAAACTTGTAAATCACATCAGAGTCCACACTGGTGAGAAACCATTCCCCTGTCCATTCCCTGGCTGTGGGAAAGTCTTTGCCAGATCAGAAAATCTCAAGATCCACAAGAGAACTCACACAGGTATGGCGAATGTGTTTAACAGTAAAAGAGAGAGTAGAATACTGTGAAACATTACTAGCCGTTTCAAACGTATTTTCATATTTTTAAAATAAACGGGACATTCCAAGTATTTATTCAGTAACGCGTTGTACATGCGTGTGAAGATAAATATTTATATCAGAATAAAATTAGCATGTTTAAGTATTTTGATTTCCCTTAACTCCCTGTGTTCTGTATTTGTGAGCTCTGTTCTTTGAAAATCTAGAACTATGTTACATTCTGTGCAGTTCTGCAATTGCATTAAAAGCAATGCTTAATGATTTCCAAAATTGAGGGAAATAGTCACGCAGCAAATATATTGTGATAATTGCATATCTTTTCATTCAATTATTACTGTGTTTAATTTTATCTCTTGAGGAAATTATTCAGGACTGATGGTTTGCTTAGTTTCGTTGCAAATTCACAGCCAATAATTGCACTGTATATTTTTCTTCCTCGCTTCCTCTTTTCTGTCGCATTTTGTGTTTACATATTTATAGATGTCTATATATGTACATAAGTGTGTGTGTCTGCGTAGATCTAAAACTGCAAAAATAACTTTTGTACACTCAGAGGCAGAATGCATGTTTGCGTGTCTATTTGTGTGTGTGTGTTTGCGTGCGTGTGTGATGCACCTTAAGATACATTTTGGGATCTCCAGGGCTTACCACCTTGTTAAAACTTGGTTCACAACATGCGATTGTGGGGAAAATAGCGTTCGACAAACAATGTCGATGCTAATGACACATAATGGTTAGGTAGTTGTAAAGATTTTGCAAAGTCGAGATTTAACACTTTCTCGACTATAAAACCTCCAGGGGCACTTAGCAACAATTCACTTCACTGCATGAGATGTCCACCGACTCTTACTTTAAATAAACATAATTGGAAACGCTTTAATTAAAGTGAAAATGTAAATAGCATGAGCAAATAATCATTTCTGTTGTATTTTTGTAAACGCTGTTTCAGCGTGTGCGTTGTAAGGGTTTACGTTAGTTCATCGGAGAAGCATTTCATTTTCAGAAGGGGAGCAACACTAGATATGAGAAATAGAAATCTAAAGCTGCTCTGTTGCAATAATTTCAACTTTATTCAAGGTTCCCCTGCGTTTTCGAAAGAGCAATAAAGATTTATTTATTCAAGCAAGGCCGCTTACGGCAGCTGCAATATTATGTCAGCAGTCACTGATAAATCCAGCAAAGAATCGGCATTTATTAATTTAATCTTATGCATTCTTTATAAAATTACGAGCTGTTTACGTACATTTTTTTTTAAAAAAAGATGCAGTTATTTACGTTTGGCGATAAATGTTTTGTAGATTTCGGTCGAAGGGTGGTCCAAAATTTGGGTTTGTTTTCACGATGGCTGCTTGTCTTATCTTGTTAATGCACACACAGGGTTGTATTAATAACTGTGCACAGCGAATTTGAAAGGAGCTAAAATTACTACTGAGCCTTACTAAAAAATTGTCATCGTTGATAGGCGAGAAACCGTTCAAGTGTGAGTTCGAAGGGTGCGATAGGCGTTTCGCTAACAGCAGCGACCGCAAGAAGCACATGCACGTGCACACTTCCGACAAGCCGTACCTCTGCAAAATGTGTGACAAGTCCTACACTCATCCCAGCTCTCTGCGAAAACACATGAAGGTAAATAACAATAAAAAATCTCAGTTTGAGTTGCGAAATATTTACAGCGGCATTAAATAAGTCCAAGGCTTTATGTGCTAAGGAGCATGAGGAAATTGAATGGTCACCTTGTGTATCTGACAGCCTCAACGCTGTGCGCATTAAATGAAAAGAGGCACTGTCCCTTTTATAGCCTGGTGTGGTCAATATATTTTGTTCTATCATAGAGCAAACCTAAACATTGTCCACAGTGATGACAGCCTTTATCTTAATCAAAAACATGTCGGGCCTTTTTGGTGTGCTACTTTTGTATATTTGACAAGTTTTCGAATATTATTTTTAAAGCGAGTTTTCTTTTGCCTTATCAATTTAAGCTGTACAGTGTGTGCAAATTTACTTTACTATTGCAAAGCTTCAGTTGTCTTAGCCTGACATGGTGGATGGTTTTTTTTTAGGTCCACGAAGCATCCTCTCAAGGATCACAGCCTTCTCCAGCGGCAAGTTCCGGCTACGAGTCCTCAACACCCCCCACCATCGTGTCGCCCTCCACAGAAAACCAGACCAACAGTTCAATGTCCCCAACATCTTCTGCAGTCCACCACACGTCCAACCACAGCACGCTTTCATCGAACTTTAACGAATGGTACGTTTAAGTAGACATACATCAAAAAATTACAAAAACATACAAAAAAACTTTTCACAAAAAAGACTCCAAAGTTACGATCGCGAGGAATCAAAGACAATAAAAAGCTGCCAATAGACGCCGAGAGGATTTTTTTTTAAAGAAAGGAAGAAACCAAAACCTTGAAAGGTTACATTGTAGCAAATTTTAAAATGCATGTAGGACGATGATATTTCTCTAGTCATTGCCTAGTGCCAGGATCAAAGCAAGAACGGATAAAGCTTTGAAATTGCATGTGTTCTATGGCAGCGGCCTTTTCTCTCCTTTTTTTGTAAATATAGAATTATTAGTTTAAGAGTCTAATGTTTCAATCTTGTACATAGGCACATCACAGGGGATTTGTCAACGTGGTATTTGCAAATATGGGCGACGGTTGGAATAAAATGCAATTATTTGTTTATGGATGGCAAAAAAAGTTACTATAGTCGATGTGTACCAAAATGTGAATTAATTTGTATTTCAGTCTCAACTGAGAGTCAGAAAGCTAGCAGATACTATTGTTATTAATGTGCTTTTTGTATCCAGTGCAAACCTTCGTCCCAAAGTCCAGTCGGAGTAGTGAAGTGTTCAAAGTGTTGCTTGTTATGTCAAAAACAAATCGTAGTGCAAGCTTGGAACTCCGTGTTAAAATGTAACTTTGTTTTATGTAAGACTTGATATTAAAGCAAAATAAGAAATTTATCTGTTCATTGCCTTCGCAGTTGCGATAAATTTATGTATATATTCCCAATCTCCATATTTATCCGCATGTACGTAAATTACCGGTATTACGTGTTACAGATATTCGATATTTATGAAAGATGCATTCGTATGTAAAACCTAGTTTACAAACTGTTCCATAACATTTCGTACAATATTAAAGATTCCAAAATCCAACGCGTTGCATTCAGTATTTTTATTCATACGGCAAATTATTGCACGCCAAAGAATAAAATAATCAAGGAAATAGGGAGCACAATATGCTTCTTTTTACGTTGCTGAAATCGTGTCTATTAAACCACGAGAAAACTGCCTTTGGAGATATAAAAATAATGGATTAAAGCATCCCTGCTGATATTAGCTTATTGCGTAATTAGTATTCATACCTAAATTTATGAAACAAAATTTTTGGCTCACTATATAATAATATTTAAAATTAACTTTTCAGAGCTTGCAGTAGCAGCCATAAAATATCAGAGAGGGGAAGATTACTCTTGCAACATAAATATTAACACTGGGCATTTAATTGATGCGTGGCGTAAAGCTAACCGTCTGACTCCACAGGAAGTTAGCGGAAAGAATAATATGTCCTTTTCGGACACATTTGTTTATAGAAGTGCGTTGATGGATATTACACTTTTTTTGAAAGCCTTGAAATTTAAAATATATCTGTGCAATTAGGCAGTATTGTAGACACTTTTTTAAAGATTTAATTATGGGAGATTTCCCTAACCTTTCCATATGTAAGGGCAAAATGCACATATACGGTTTTTTGTTGCAATTAGCCAAGGCCTTTGTGGCTTCATAGTTTTTACTATTTCAAATGTTAATAACTGGTATCAATTGACATTATTTATAATTTACGTTTTTTGTTTAAACTGTGAATTATAACCAGGATTCTAAACCCAACCACTCACTGCGAAATTAAATCTACAAAGACAATTTATTTTATGCCATCTGATTTCCTTTCCACGCCTTTACTTATTTAATTCCCATTCACTTTTAAAATTCCATTCCATCCAAAGGTGCCCTGATAGAAATTGCTAAGTGAGGAAAAAACTAAAAATCTAAATTACTTATGTTTAATGACTGTAGCCAAACGCCTGTTTCACTAAATCAGATTGTCCTCCTTGCTATTTACTTTGATAGATTTGCAGGCTATACTGCTTCCACTAACTTAGCTACGCTTGTTGGAACTGTTGGGCTTTGTTCTTCATTGTAGCTTGCATGACCGCCCCATTAAGCAGACAACATATCAACAGACAACACAAATCATGATGCTAGCTAAAGTTACCAAAGCTTGTGATGTCCATAGAATACATAACAGAAAATGACCTTCCGGGAGATGAGATTGATAGTTTAACTGCTTATTCAAAGATTAGGGCTATAGAGGATAGTGCTATATGGTAAGCAGGCGGCTTAGAGAAAGAGATAAGTTCATCTGGTGTAGGGAACGCAATGTTGCACCAAATGCAATTACATTCGTAAATATTAGTTCAGTCATCATACTCAGAAATGTAATGTTGATGTTTTCCAACATCGGTTTGAAATTGTCTTAACTGACAAGCAGGAAAGGCAGAGAATGCTGATTCGAACCAGTGAGGATACGTTCATCCATGATGTTTGGCAATGTACTAGTTTTTGTAATTTTTTTAAAAAAAAGGAAAAATCAAGCCATGGCCTTATGTACGTTTGCCTGTAGGATGGCACTTTTTAGATTAATGTTTTCAGCAGCCGGTAACAGTCAGTCATAGCAGTGTTGAAAGTAAAACCAATCATAGAGCGCCACCTTGTAGAAGGAAGGATTGTTGGGACTGAACTGCCAGTGGGATGGAGGGATTCGCTCAACAACATATTTGAAAAAAAGGTCATTTGCAGAGTTTTCTTGCTGCCTATGCCTAGATGCATTTAGATATTTTAAAAATTGTTTTCTGATTTGCGGATTTTGAGAGCGCAGCCATCAAAGTCGACTTGCTGAAATAAAAGACACGAACGCAACATTAGCCAATGTTGGAGCTCTGAGCGAACGTATTTGGGAGAAAGCGTTACAATAACGTACATCAGTGTAGGCTTGCAATGGTGTGTAGGAGAGCAAGTTGTTTGGAAACAGGAATACGAAACCGTTTCGAATGCAGTTTAATAGATAAATGCCACCCTTTAAAAATGCAACAAATGCCTCGAGCCCCCATGAAATGCGAGCAAATAAAAATAAAATAAAAGTTATTGGAGTTGGGTATTTTTAAAAACCTATGCAACAGTAACTGCCTGTTATAATGGCAGGTAAAGTTAGTGTGAATGGCGCAGTGTGTTTTGAATATGATCTGCACGGCCGCCACAATTGTGAGATCCTGCACACTGTGGAATACAAGTGTCAACCTTCTTGGGCCAATTTCTTGACCCTTTCTCCAATTTGCTTCCTCTTAGTTTATTGAAAAGAATGTTGCAATCTTGTCTTCATCACCAC
>NC_057722.1:69258251-69314837 GCF_004010195.1 Chiloscyllium plagiosum | reverse complement strand
TCAATCAGTAACCCCTCTCCCCCCTCCGCCTCTGTCCAAACCTATCGTTGGCATGATGGACATCAGGACTTCTCGGCGAACTGATGTGAGCGAAAGTTTATCATTTTTTCAACTTTAGTAAATGGAAATCCAGAGCAATATTAGTTGTTTGCAATTCTAGCACAACGATTCGCAACATCGCGATGAAAGATACCCAAAGGATCTTAGACAGCAGAAGATGTTTGACATTTTACTGACTTGCCTCAAACGGACAGCGATGTAGAAGATCAATGTTGCTGGCCAATTTGGATTTTATTCATTGCTTAATTTCTTTTCTTTAAAAAAAATGATATTTTCTTTATTGATTGTTGAAACCCACGCGAATTTGCCTCAGAATGTACGATTCAACATTATTTAACAGAAGGCGAGTACATCGCAAATGGCCTGTTTCAGGGAAAATACTTTCAGACCAATATTTGATTTAGATACTGTTTGCTAGAAAATATAATACAGGTACTGTATGGAATGCAGAAATGATAGCACACTCAGTGCATTTTCCTCTTTGGAACTAAACAGGGTGATTTTATTCCTCTTGAGGCGCGTTCTTGCAACATGGGAGCGGGTGAGTGCGGTTTTCACTGTCCGTTGTGCAAACATATATCTCCATTATTGTTGCCAATATTTATAGATACAATATTGGTAACACGCATAACGCACAGTGGAAAAAAACTTAAAAGGCTTATCTCCGTCTCGGTACAACATCGAGTCAAAATTTCTCTAAAATAAAACCGAAAAGCTTTGTTTTTTGTTGTTGATCTTAATAGTGGGGATAAATATTGCAGAGACAGTAACAAGTGCAGCGTCTTACTTAACGTTGTCGACAGACATTAACTGAACCTGTTTGGTTTTGGGATAATGGTGTTGCCTTTTTATGAATTCTTCATTCCGGTCTGGCTTGCTTAATACAGCGAGTTGCTCATATTTTGGAAAATAACACACATCTTTGTCAAAATGTCCCACTGTCAGAAAGCGTCCTAGAATCAATTCAATTCAATTAAACAGGATTATCGACATGTAGATGCGTGCCGAAAGATATCGCCGTGTTTAGTTTTTTGTGTGTTTTGCTTTTAAAGCACGTTTGTTAAGCATCGCGTAGTAACTAAAGTTAACCCGAGTGGAGTTGATACTGTTTCGATCTTGGTGACTTTCCAATTTCTCCTTGTTTACCTACAGAAACCAATCCGAGGGCCCATGAGCTCTCGAGACCTGTGCAATTCACTAACTGCAGAAGCATGTTCAGTCTGTGGAACATCGTTGCTATTTTTAACCTGCAGCTGGAAACTGCCATCAATTTGTAACATTTATTCCAATGTTAGAATGACAGCACATAATAGCACGGAGTTACCAGATGACGCATTTTACACACACACAAAAAAAGGTTTAAGGGGAATTAGCATAAGCAAGCTGCAGTTTTTTTTTATCCGCGTTGCAATTCCTGCTACTGCAACTGCAGAGACAATCGCGGAAGGAAAAAAGGAAGACTGTTTAATTATTAGCTCGGCTCTCTTCGTCCCAAATGACTGCTGTGTCATCAAGAGGTTTCTATCTGAGTGAAACATTCTTGGAACTTCGGCGGAGTCAGTGCAGGCGGCCGCCGTACATGCGCAGTGCGCCTACTGGAAATGCAGCCAACAGTGCTACACGTGCTGGTGAATATTTATTTTATAATCGCCATCCCCTGACCTTCCAGCACTGACACCGAGCAGGACAAATCAGTTCCCCGTCACTTACGGCAGCTTCTAACACATGCTAATGGAATCCAAAAATAATTACATCTGTATAAATTATATTACTATAAATGTCCCCGCATACATATTTATACTTGTAATACATACACAGCCAGAATTAAAATGTTAAATTACTTTGCTGGTTCCTTGATAGACTTATTGAATCAGCATCATTTATCTCAATTCAACCCTTCAACTTTTTAAATTATCTTTTTTCTCTGTTGGTTTTGCCTGAAACTGCAATATCAGCTTAATATCAATTCCCATAAAACTAAATTGATCAAATCCATTAACCCCGCGATTTAAAGTTTTTTTTTCTTCACGAGGGCATAACTATTCATTTCAAATCTGCACTTTTTCCTTTTTTGTCAGTGAAAATGCACTTGGACCTTATCAGGGTTGCATTGAAATCGATCACTCGTGCGAACGATTGAGGAACGGATCACATCTTTAAAACAGAATTGCCTTGGATAGATCGTTGTTCTCCAGGTAGCTGAAGGCTGCTGTCATCAAGGGGCAAACAAGATGGCAATGTATCCCCTAAATTTTGTCTCTCTGTGTGAGTGTTTGTAGCATACACATCAGTATGTGTTATTTGCATTTCGTGATATCCATATTACACAAAATTGGCGTTTCAGTGACGTAAGATTGCTCATCACATATCAATATAATAAATGGATCTTGCAGCTTATTCAATTTGAAAACGTACAAGGACCAGTTAAAGATTAACTTAGATTCGCTTTTATATTAATTATTTAGAAAATTGAATACTTCTTGACCATTAAGTCCCCTGTCCACTTATTGCTGCTGCTTATAGACTATGTACAGTACACTTTTCGTCTGTACGCCATCCCCTGACCTTCCAGCACTGTGTTTTTCATCCTTGAATTCTATCACAAAATGTAGAAGCCGCAACAACTATAGGTATAGATAAAGATACTCATAGCGTAGCAGCTCCAAGGAGTAATAAGCACCTGTCATAAAACTTAACACGGCATAAGTAACAAGAGTGCTTATTTTTTTGATTGGTTTCACCCTCGTTTAATCTATCTTAGGTTCTGAATAGAACGCATTCGAAGAACAAATCCGTATATATTGAACAACTGGCTTGTAGCATATTATTGCGCACCTCTTCCCGGTTATTCCATTACCTTTGTAGTTACAAAACACTATTTTAGCATATACAGGTCGGATGGGAAAGTTTGGTTTTGTTGTGGTTTCAAATATGCAATTTATTAAACCGCTCGGACTGAGTACTCGCTCTATATGATCATCGCTATATTAATAGGTTTTGTGTATGTACATACTGTGTAATCAAGAAAAATCAACACTTTTGTTGTTGGCTTCATGTTGAATTTTCCACCGGTTTGCCTAAACAGTATTTCGAATCTGGTTAGGGTGATGTTACATCATATGCTTTATTTCATGCAATGTTGATTGTACCTTTAATTTTAGTAGTTAATGTCATTCGAAAGCACTAAATAGGCAACATATAAACCATTTTATGCTTTACTCGATTATTAAAAATTCTTTAAGCTGATAATTTTGATTATATCGATGAAATATATAACTAACACCCATGTCATTGAAACCCGTTGACTCCCAGAAAATGCTCAAAACATGAAAACTGTTGATACTGCTTGGCGTGATTTAATCATTATGATGGTAAAGGATTTTTATTCAAATCGCAAATGCTAAACTTATTTTCTTTTCTGATTGAACGATTTCTGAAAGCTTTATTGAAAACACCGCAATGTTTTCAGTTTTTGCGTATCAATTTGAACTTGGTGCTTAAAAGTATTGAGATTTCGGTTATGTTTCTTTTCTAAAGCCGGGGACAATCGATAGATACCACTGTGATGTGATGTATGGACAATGCTCCAGCATTGTTAAAACTAATACATCTTTTCTAATAGACAAGCTTATGTGCTTCCAAATAAACCTGTTGGACTATAACCTGGTATTGTGTGATTTTTTTAACGATGTCCACCCCAGTCCAACACCGGCACCTCCAAATCATACGTGCTTGATAACCCATGTTCTCATTTTCAAAGGCGGAAAGAAACGCTTTGCAGAATTGTAAATGTTTGACAACAAGTATGAGACCTGTCAACAACCTGGTACGTATCTTTTTTTTCTCTCCCTCTTTCCGTATGCGTGCGTTTTCCCCATCTCTCAGTGTAATCATTTGATGGATTATTTCCTCTGCAGAGTCCAAAAGTACAATGGTAGCAACTAAAACAAAACGGCTGCACCATTTTAGAGTCTACCATGCAGCACTTAATGGAGGACCAGTAAAAGCGAATTAAAGATTGCAATCCCCGAGGAAGGTTTTATGTGACTGTTTTTTTCTCGGACAAACTCAACATTAGAGAAATGGTAGTGTGCGCTTCAGTTTAATTTCCCACCACATCACTTCAAAAGTATTGCAGTTATATTTTTATTTGTATATTGCACTTGCACATTGTTTGCTGCGTGTTGCATTATTAGCACTTACATACATTTTGAAGAAAATTGCAGCATGCATATCCCCATTTTACGATCAGCTATAATGCACAATTTTATCGCGCGCAACTTTCCAAAAGTATCTCGTTATGTTAAAGAAGCGCCCCTTTCTTTCTGCGGGGTGCAATAGTCTTCCCGAAAGAGAAATCAAACAAAAAAAAACGCACTCTTATACCCTGGTCTTGTTGCTAAGACGGATTCGTGTCAAAGTAACTTTGAAGTGAAATTTTAGCAAGAATGTACGTGACGTCTGTAACAGCTTTGAATAAAATCCCCTGATTATTATGATGATAGCTATCACAGAACTTCAAAGCACTTATGTAAAGAAAACACAAAAAAATTATGAAAATGCCAATGTGTTTTTAATGACATGTTGCGTATGAAACCTAAAAAAAATTAGAGACGAGTGGAAGGGTGAGTGTGGCATGTTAAGAATTAGTGCAGTTGTGTAGAGTCATAATACACTGCAATCTGCTGTGTTTTTTTAAAAGTAGACTATCAGGCGATGTAACATGAAGGTTTTGTGCCCACAGGCTCGGAGTATGTCACGTTGATCCTGCCTGCTGTTGCTGGTTGTAATTTTGTTATCTTGCTGTGTGTTTATCCACAGTCGTTGGTGCTGCTCTCTGGCACTGATTCCGGGTGAGAGGTTACTCCCAATAACTCCCTCTCGACGTGCGCCTTTCTTCAATCCCCCTCTACATCTTCTGATTGATTTTCCTCTCTCGATTCTGAAGAAAACTTTACCGGCGAAGAGCCTATGTGTTTCAGTCGCGTTTACCAATTTTGGCAAATGTGGACGGGACGCAGAAGAGATTGAAGACTCGATTTTTAAAAAAAAAATAAAGCGCAATAATGATTAAGAAGATTTTTCTTTTTAAAAAAAGATTTTTTTTAGTGAAGGTTTATATAAGAAAACCCAGCTCCTGGGTTTGCGGTTGTGTGTATATTGCTGAGTACAATCCCTAGGAAACTTCTCCAGCTTCTCTACCTGCAGCGGGAGCCCCGATCCGCCGCGCGTTCCGATTGCGCCCTTTCCTCCGCCCCAATTTCCACACGAGTTCAATGCGGCGCAAATTCACGCCTTTCAAAAAACTGCTCTGTGCGTGGGAAACGAACCATACGCGCCCTCCGCCTGCGCCGACTCTCGAGCTCGAATTTCCTCTTCGACTCAATTCCGGGCGGTCGGAAATTAGGGCGCGCCATCCTTTGTGGTATGTTTGACAATTTGTTGGGTGTTTTTTTTTTCGCTGACATTTTAACTGGACTCAATTTTCGTCTGGGTATAGGTGCACCTTTTCTGCGCCGAAGTTGCAGCGGCCGAGGTTGCAGCGTTACTCCAGAGAGAGAGAGGGAGGTCCTTATCCAACTGGGAAGTTCTTTGGAGTCGAACAAGGTGAGTTGCCTTCCAAGAAGATCATTGCATTAGGAGTGATAAACGTCACAGCCACGTGAATCCTTGCTCACAATGTAGATGGTGGCTTAGATTATTCACCTGTGCCCAAATATCTTCACACATTCTGGATAAGGTGGGACTCGAACTTAAACATACCTGGCTCAAAGGTAGCGATACTTATCACTGCTTCACGGACAGTGGCTTATTACAACTCAGGTGAAGCTGGATACTCAGAGGAGAGTGTAAGTTGTTGATGGGATTGAGGTCTAATGTGAAATGAGGCTTATACCCCATATGGATAAGTTAGACCTATTACCTGGTTATGCACTGAAAGTTTAACATAATTATGTGGTGTTCCAAGGTGCTTTATACCATTATTGCAGATTTCTTTTGTTATGTTTTGCAGAAGCAAGCTGTCTTTCTCACAGTTAAAAATCACATAACACCAGGTTACAGTCCAACAGGTTTAATTGGAGGCACTAGCTTTTGGAGTGCTGTTCCTTCATCAGGTGGTTGTGTTTCTCACAGGTTACTTATTTCCCTACTAATCTGGCGAGCTAAGTGTGGTTTCTCCTTAAGCATTTTGATTGTTCTTTTTCAACTTCTTTATCTTCCACTGACTTCACTTCTACCTCTTAACACCTTTCATCTTCTTTTGCTCTTCACTTTCTTCCCCATCTGGCTATGCCTCTTGTTTACTCTGGGACTGGGTGGTGAGCATCCTCATCATTCCAAGGATCACCAAGAAGTAGCAAGCACTGATGTCAGAGCAATAAATTTAGATAATTGCAGTCAATTTGAGGAGCATTTAGATCGGTGTTAATGGGCATTGATATGAATATGAGGTAGTGGACTCAGATTGCCATCTGACTGGATGTACATGCCATGCAGTGCTACATCATTTTTGCAGGGCATGGACATTGTGTTATTTACTCTTTGGATTGGGATTTCTACTCTGATTATGAATGATATTAAAGATGAAAAGTTGCTTTTTTTGTGTCTGTCATAACTCAGAATTTGGGAAGTGTTTTAATATTAAAATCTTTATTATGTAGTTGGTATCATATTACAGATCTTAATTTAATGCTGAGACAATCACAAAATTGGAAAGCTCAGATATCTAAGAGTCTAACACTAACCATGTAGTATAATTCAAGCCAACCAATTTCAATGTTGATTTTGTTTTGACAGCAGACACTTTCACAACAATTAAACTGGCTGCACTCTAATTGCAAGTGGTAAAAATGAACCCAAGAAACAATTCTAAAATTTAAATTTTTTATTAATTGTTTTTAACTTTGTAATATTTGCAAAATGGTTTCTGCTGTGTCATTCCTAGTAAGCATTCAAATATTTCACTAGCAACCAAATTAGTGCCAGTGCCCTTTTCCTTTCCCTACAACCCTACAAGTATTTTCTGACAAAATATATTCTGAAAGTTACTGTTTTCACCAAAATTACAGGTAGCACATTCTAGATCAGAACAACTTGCTGTATTAAACAATCTATTCATTTTACTCCTGGTTCTTTTACTAGCTGTTTTAATTCTGTATTATCAGTTGACTATCCCTCCTGTCAGTAGAAACAATTTTGCCATATCAATGATCAGAATATTAATTTTTTGGATTTTATGTTTAAATCCTGTAGGGCAGAATGGATAGTGGTCAATACAGATATCAATTATAGTGAAGCTTGTAGTGTTTATGGTGCTATTCAAATAACTAAGAAAAGAAATTGCATTTTTGTAGTATCTCATAATTTTATGCTGTTCCAAAGTTCTTTCCAAACAATGAAATACATTTGAAGTATTATCACTGTTGTAAAGTTATATGATAGTAGTCAGAAATTTAAAAAAATGCAGAAATGTTCGAAACATAGAAACACAGAAAATAGGAGTTGCAGTAGGCCATTCAGCCCTTCAAGCCTGCTGTGAATATGATCATGGCTCATTTCTCTAACTCAGTTCCCTGTTTCCGTTTTCTCCCTGTACCCTTTGATCCTGAAGAATTATTTCTGATTACTTTTTGAAAACTTTCAATGTTTTGACCTCAATTGCTTCCTGTGGCAGCGAAATCCATAGGCTCACCACTGTCTGGGTGAGAAAATCGCTCTTCATCTTTGTCCTAAAAGATGCACCTTGTGTCTAAAAACTGTGACCCCTGGGTTCTGGTCTCCTCTGTCATTGGGAAAATTCTTCCTGCATTTACCCTCTCCAGTCCTGTTCAAATGTTTTAGGTTTCTATGAGTGCTCCCTCAAACTCAAGTGAATCTACATCTTCTAAGTTGCACCGTTGCACAAGTATATGCAATATTTGCTTGAAATATGCCCAGTAGCTCACATATAACCTTTCATGCTTGTGTAGAATCAGTCCATGAAAAATTTCATTAAATTGAGCGACATTTTGTTTCAGTCTGTCCAGTTCAGTTCAAAAGTTTTCTGTTATTTTGTATTATTATCTTTTAATTATTTGCCTTTTACATATTTTCTCCCAGACGTACGTCACATAACAAAATGCCATCAGTTTGTATCCTTGCACTTTAAAATTATGAAGCAAAACATATTTTACCTAATCTCTGTGAAAAAAGGACTTTTACAATATAAAATCAGTTATATATGGTGCAGGTTAGTAGCTGTGGTTGGTTGAAAATAAATCACTTGTGCTATAGTTTTTGTGAATTATATGGTCAAAATTACATGCAGTTTGTTTTATCTTAGCATTTATCTGTGATGTCTCTTCTGTGCTTTTTCCAAGCTTTTGAAATCTGTCATTATAAGAGTAATAGAGCATATATGAAAATAAATAGTTTTTTCTGCTCTGAAAAACAAACATGAAGTGTTCAATATGAGTTGGAGAGGAGAGGGATTTTGTCAAGTGTACTTGTAATTGTTCAGTTTATTGATATTTGAAAGCATAGTTTTGGTTTGTGGAAACATGAAAATCAAATAGCACAGATAATTCTTTTTGACCCACAAAAACATTGAAAGAAGGAGATGCTTGTGAACCTCATGCTTGTGGTCAGCTTTATGTATGATATATTTTATTGCACAGCTGGCAACCTTGTGTCTGGTATTAGCAAGATGCTGTGCTTCAAAGAACTACAGAAGTATATTTAAAACTACATTTATTTTAATTATTATGTTTGCTGCATTCTGGAACTCTGAAAGTGATTGTTTGTGTGCTTTTAGCCTATGAAAGTACTTTTTACTCAACACATAAGACAAATTTGATTATATCCAATATATTTCAGCATCCTATCTTGGACTTATTATCGCACAATAGGCAATCAGTCAAAATGTTTCATTCAGCTAATGCTATTAAAATCAGCAAAGTGTGGCATTACTTTAATTTTGATTTTGTTATCCTATGTTTGACATTTATTCTGTAGAAGTTAACAAAATATGCATTAGTGATAGCACATTGTTATGTTCTCACCAGTGTACATTATAGGGGTGGAGACAAAAAGAATAAGACAAAACTAAAGGGAGTAGAATTGGAGACAGTAGAAATGGAGCAAAACATATTCATATTAATGATAATACCCATTAAATTAAAAGCATGGGTCTGGCTTAATATGTTTTAATATTGAATTCAGCACCATGAATCATAATAAGAAAATTACAAGTCTCACTCTGGGTTGTTAAACAACTGATTCTTCTACAAGATCTGGGCTACAGATAAAAAAAAAACAAAGGCTGATTATTTCCAATTTTAAACTTTTAGCTGATGTAAATTGTCCTACATGCAAATGTTTCAGTACTCTGGTTTAGTGTGTATGTGCTGCACATTTTTTGCAATATAAATTTTAAATAAATATACAAAATAGACCCCTGTCTGAAGCATAAGTGAAATTATTGACAATCATTTGCTTGAGAAATGAGGGTAAATTTGTTCATAAATTAATGCTACACTGCACCTTGACCAATAGAAATTACAACCTGACAATTAGTACCCACCTCCGCCCAATGAGAAATATTACCATAGTTGAGTAGAGCATTGCATGGGATTAATGAATATTACTGAGAAAACGTAGAGGATATATGAAATAAAAAAAAAACTGAAGGAACTGCGGATGCTGTAAATCAGAAACAAAAGCAGAGATTGTTGGAAAAGCTCAGCAGATCAGGCAGCATCTGTGGAGAGAAATCAGAGTTGACGTTTTGGGTTGTGTGACTCTTCCTCCATCTTCATCGCATTTGTTCTGAGGATATATGGATTTGTTTCTGGCTCAGCTTATTCTTGCCTTGCAAGTCCTTGATTGCTGCTACTGGCCAACTAAATTCTCCTCAGCATTACAAATTTGGGCTAAATTCTGCTGAAACAGGACATCAAGCATCATTAGTTAGATTGGCTTTTTGCACTCCCCAGCACAAAACATTTTGGACATCTGAGCGTAACATGGGAAACTGAACATTTGAGACCTGAATGCGCATGACAAAGGATTAGGAAACAAACAACATAACACTTGGAATAAAGTGTACATTAGAGTGGTGGAAGTCAATATAAAATCAGCCAAGGATATAGAAATGGGGAGGGAAAGAAGGATTGGAAGAAGAAAGAAAAAGAAAGGAATATTGAAACTTCTTTAAATATGAAATTTTCAGAAATTTTAACAGTATCTTAAAAACTAAGTTTGCACTTATAAAGTTAATTTTCAGTGCCAGGCATGTTGCTAAAAGGACACTTGTGCTTTTCGTAACAAAACATAACTTTCTTTGGTGTTTTGCCAAATCAACTGTGCAAATGCAACTTGACACTCAAAGGTAAGGCTGACAGTGAAATGCCATTTTTACTGAGCTGTTGTTGAAGTAATGCAACAGCAATTTCAGATAGTGGCATGTAACTGCATATCTGCCTTACCAGAGAGGCTATCTATATATAAGTAACAGCAAGCACCATTAGCTTCACCATTAATTTTACAGCAACATCTGATGAATAATATTATTCATACATGATTAGAAAAGTACGCTTACTTTTTTTTCTACATTATACTGTGAGACATCCCTTGTTCTGTTCCACTGCTTTTGAGAAGCAAAACAGGCAGAAATATTAATCATGTAGCCATAACAATTAGAAATCTGCTGAATGCCTTCTTGAAGTACAGCAAAAAATCTTTTTTTTTTACGATGACCAGAGTCCTGTGTGCTTTAGAGAGAATAAAACTTCTAAACTCATTCCCAGCTTTCTTAATTTATTTGAATGTTCAGTAGTTTGACCAGATCCCATTATTTGAAACTTCATATCAATACCCTTTAGTTATTTCAAAGCTTGAATGTTTGAGCAAATCTAAAGCTAAGTATGAAGGTTACCTTAATAGTTAAATACAGCATCAGGAATATACGAACCTAGGAATATAAGTAGGCCATTCAGCCCCTCGAGCCTGTCCTGCCATTCAATGAGATCATGGCTGAACTGGGGCATAACTCCATACACCTGCCAGTGGTCCATTTCCCTTAATAACTTTAACTTAATAAGAATATATCCATCTCAGATTGAAAATTAACAACTGACCCTGCATCCACCTATATTTGTGGAAGAGAGGTCAAAATATCTCCTAACCATTGTGTATAAAAGTGCTTCCTAACATCTCTCCTGAATGGTCTGGCCCTAATTCTCAGACTGTCCCTCTAGTTCTAGAATCTCCACACAGTGGAAATAGCTGTTTTACCCTGTCTTTGTCTTGTTCATATCTTGAAGACTTCAATCAGGTCACCATTAACCTTCTAAGTTCAGAGAAAAATGGTTGGATATGTATAATCCTGTCTCATAAGTTAGCAAAAGCGAGAGGGCTTCTCCAGTCTCTAGTCTTCTGATCCCTACTCCCCATCCTTCCTCTCACATCTTTCAGGTGCCCAGAATAGGGAACTATTGTCAAAGTGGGATGGAGCTGATTTTAGTATGATATACTTTACATCATGATTCTACCAAAAAGTTATATTATGCATAATATACTAACAGCCCCATTACTTTGAACATATTTACATGCAATATTTTAGGCTTGAGCATCACAAGTGAAACAACAGTTCTATGTACAAGTATGAGTATCTTGACCTAACAGTGCCAAACTGGTGCATAACTCCTGTTTTCATTTCCAAGCTCAACAATGGCCAAATCTTCCACTAAGTTCACACCAACCAGCTCAAATTGCTATAATGTGCTATTTATTTCTATGCAAGTGGGCTTTGTTAACAGAAAAATTACATTTACGTGGTGATTAATGTTTTATTATTTTAAATGTAAATCAACCAGTGTGGATCATATAATAGGAGAACAATTACTGCTGGAGATTAAGATGGAAAGAGAATATATTGGAAAATATCTAGCAGATGAGTTGGCATCCATGGAGAGAACATCGGAATCGATACTTAAGGTCCACACTTATTACTGATCTCTGTTTCTCTCTGTAGTCTTGCTGCTTAAGCATTTCCAGCTTTTCCAATTTCTGTTGGAGCAATAATGACCCTTATTCCAGCTCAATAAAAAGCAATCAGAATTATTTAAAAGCAAAATACTGTGGGTGCTAGAAATCTGGCTGAAATAAAAGCAGGAAGTGCTGAAGAAACTCATCAGGTCTGGCAGCATCTTTGGAGAGAGAAGCAGAGTTACGTCTGAAGCAGAGTCATGTCAGTTTCAAAGCGTTAACTCTGTTTCTGTCTGCACTGATGCTGCCAGACCTGCTGAGTTTCTCCAGCACTTTCTGCTTTCACAAAAGCAATTAGACTTCTTATGTGCCTCTCATTCCCTTCAGCAAGAAACTCAGCAGCAGCTGCTGACATTTGGTTTGGCACAGTATCAAAATGCATTTCAAGAAAAAAAGTTAAGGGATGAAGAAAACATACAACTTGCTATGTGGGAAATTAAAATTAACATCAAAGCAATACATTGATAATTTGCATGTGTATGTGTGTCTCTCGGTCACAATCACCATTGACAAAGGATTGATGTCAGGAGAAAATGTAGAAACATAGAACCCTCAGAAGAACACATTCAGAACCAGAAGCAGAGCATCCTGTGGGAGAGGTAAATTGAATCTCTGTTAGAGGAGTCAATTGTTAAGGACCCTGTGGTCCTCACAGTGCCAAGGACGCAGGTTCAATTCCAACCTCGGGCAACTGTCTATGTGGAGTTTGCACAGCCTCCTCGTTTCTGGGTGGGTTTCCTCCGGGTGCTCTGGTTTCCTCCCACAGTCCAAATATGTGCAGGTCAGGTGAGTTGCCATGCTAAATTTCCCATAGTGTTAGGTGCATTAGTCAGAGGGAAATGGGTCTGGGTGGGTTACTCTTCGGAGGGTCAGTGTGGACTGTTTGGGCCGAAGGGCCTGTTTCCACACTGTAGGGAATCTAATCTAATCTAAAATCTCCATGCTGTCCACCTGCTGATTGAGTTCTCATTCTAGCTGAGGATGCCAAGATGATCATTGGATTTCACTGGTGATGTTATCACCTTCACTGGAAAATCCACATCGTTTTGTCAAAGACTCAACATCTCAAAGCCAGAGATATGGAGTCTAACCTGTAGTCTTCTGATCAGGGTGTGCCACTGCGGGCTGCAGTACAAGCTGTAGTAAGAATGATCTGGGATGTGAAACACGGTGCTCGATCTGACACCCAGACAGACAAAGGAGCCTGCCTCATGGTCCTGATGAGATAGAGCTGAATGAGTTGTTCACAAGGCCCAATGATATGGTGGAACTCCATATTACAATCAATAGTAATATTGGAGTGGGTTGAGAAGAACCTGCCCTGAATTCAGAACCCAGATGCCATCAAGGAGGAGTGTTAGGAAAGTTTGGGAATCACAGGCCTCATTCTGCTCCATTTTTATTTCCCATTTCTAACTTGACCAAATGATTCCAGCAAATCCCACAGCTTCCTATACCGTTGCCACCCAGGTGGATAGTGCTGTTAAGAAGGCAAATGCTGTGTTAGGTTTTATTGGTAGAGGGACTGATGTCTGGAGCCATAATGTCATACTGCAACTGTACAAAATGCTAGTGTGGTCTCACTTGAAATATTGTGTACAGTTCTGGTCGCCCCATTACAAGAAGGATGTGGAAGCATTGGAAAAGGTGCAAAGGAGATTTATCAGCATGTTGCCTGGTCTGGAGGGAAGGTCTTATGAGGAAAGGCTGAGAGATATGGGTCTGTTCTCATTGGAAAGAAGAAGGCTAAGAAGTCATGATTTGGAGATGCTGGTGTTGGACTGGGGTGCACAAAGTTAAAAATCACACAACTCCAGGTTATAGTCCAACAGGTTTAATTGGAAGCACACTAGCTTTTGGAGCGCCGCTCCTTCATCAGGTGGTTGTCAAGCGGCGCTCCGAAAGCTAGTGTGCTTCCAATTAAACCGGAAAGATAAGAAGGGATTTGATAGAGACATACAAGATGATCAGAGGATTAGACAGGGTAGACAGTGAAAGTCTTTTTCCTTGGATGATGACATCAGCTTGTACGAAGGGGGCATAGTGACAAATTGAGGTGTGATAGATTTGAACAGATGTCAGAGGCAGGTTCTTTACTCAGAGAGTGGTAAGGGTGTGGAATGCCCTGACTGCCAATGTAGTTAACTCAGCCACATTAGGGAGATTTAAACAGTCCTTGGATAAGCATATGGATGATGATGGGATAGTGTAGGGGGATGGACTTAGATTAGTTCACAGGTCAGCACAACATTAAGGGCCAAAGGGCCTGTTCTGTACTGTATTGTTCTATGTGCTATGTTCTATACTTTGCTGGCAATCTTAAGTAGCTGTCAATGGGCTTCAACAACTGACCCATTCTTCTTGTGTCTTGGCTTGCACACTTGCCTATCTAATCTTGTTTCCAAATTACTGATGGGCTGTCCTGCATTAAAACTTAACTGATTTTTTCAATAGCTGTGTCGACAGCCTTCGGCTTCCACAGCTTTCTCCTATAAAATGACTGCAGTAGGTTTTTTTTATTTGTTAATGGGTATCATTGGCTATGCTAGCATTTATTGCCCATCCCTGATTGTGTTGGAGAAGGTGGCAGTTGGCACGCTTCTTGAGCTGGATAAAGAGTGGCGCTGGAAAAAGCACAACAGTTCAAGCAGCATCAGAGGAGGACAGGAGTCGACATTTCAGGTCAGAACCCCAAAGGTCAACTCTCCTCCTCCTTTGATGCTGCAAGACCTGCTGCACCTTTCCCAGCTCCACTCTTTGTCCACACTGACTCTCCAGCATCTGCAGTTCTTGCTATCTCCACTCTACCTGAGCTGAACTCCTTGGGATGCATGGACACCCACAGTGCTGTTACCAAGAGACTTCTGGGGCTGACCTAGTGACGGTGAAGGAACGGCGATATATCCTCAAGTCAGCATGGTATTTGGCTTGGAGAGGAATTTTTAAGTGATGGTGTTCCAATCTGCTCCTTTGCCTGATTCTTGTATCTGATTTTCCATGGAGGGAGAGGTTCTGGGTTTAGAAGATGCTGTTGAAGGAGAAACTTCTTCACCCAGAGAATGGTGGGTGTGTGGAATACTCTGCCCCAGAGGGCAGTGGAAGCCCAGTCTCTGGATTCGTTTAAGAAAGAGTTGGATAGAGCTCTCAAGGATAGTGGAATCAAGGGTTATGGAGATAAGGCAGGAACAGGATACTGATTGAGGATGATCAGCCATGATCATAATGAATGGTAGTGCAGGCTCGAAGGGCAGAATGGCTTACTGTACCTATTGTCTATTGTCTATTGCCTATTGCTGAGTAACTGCAGTGAATCTGGTAGATGAGTTACCAGTCAAGAAGGCTACTCTGTCCTTTTTTGGTGTTTAGCTTCTGGAATGTTTTTGGAGCTGCACACATCCCAGGCAAGTGTGGACTATTCCATTCCATTCCTGACTTGTGGGTTTTACATATTCAACAAGTTATAGTGAATGGTAAAGACAACGTTGTTCAAAATCCAGCTTACTTTGACTGCAGTCACCTGACTAAACCTTCAGAGAAAAGTCAATTTATTCACCATTCCTGTTGCATGTCACTCTTAATGTATGTTGTGCTATAGCTGCCAATATGTAACATTTCTACTGTAGTTACCCACTCTTTATACGAAAACCATACTATTCCATTTCATTATTGGCGCTTTCAGACTCAGCACTGACCCTAATGGGTCACTTTATCAATGGCTTTCCTGAAAATGCACAATGGTGTATGTTTGGTTGCCCTGATCTGTCAGATTTCTCTCAGCTGAGTGAGCAAAGCAATGCCTCTTCATCCCACTAATCTTAGTTTTAGCTATTCTCAAACACAGGAAATTCAACTAAGCATGATGGGAATTCAAAGCAATTTGATATATGTTTTTAGTCATTATACATGTACTATGGCAAAAAGAATTAGGACATTTTTGTCATAAAATTTACCTTGGTAATGCCACGTTTAAAAAAAAGGCTGACTTGCTTCTCACCATTTGCAATGCAATACTTGAACCGACCCACTAACCTGACCGTTTCATCTCAGAGGCAGGGACATGACCACTGCACCATTAGGATTTCAGGCAATGAAGTGAAATGTCAAATAGTATTTAATGGGTGAGTTAGCACCAAGTCTGCCATCTTGGACTTTGCTCTACCTTAAACACTCCTCGAGTCCTAGCTGACCATGCATTCAGTTGAACTAAGGCTCTTTACCTCACTTCCTTGATTTCAAGGGGTCAGCATTCATCTGTCAGGTGAGATGCTTTTGATTTTCTTTTGCTTCTGCAGAAATGAGTAGAAACACTGTGTTCTCTGTTATTGGTAAAATTCTTGGATTTAATGTGAGTGGTAGTGAACTTTGACAAGAAGATCAGATGAGTTGCAAGACATTAGGGAATGGTAATCTAATTGAAAGAAATAGGATCCTGAGGGGACTTGACAGGGCAGAGGTCAAAAAGATGTTTGCCCTTTTGGGAAAAAAATATGGGATCTCTCACTTATGGTAACGATCTTGAGAGATTTTTTCTCTCAGAATTGTTAAGAGTCTGCTTTCAGTATTGTGACTGTAATTGCATTTCTTCTTGTTTTTCAGCATCACTTGGAGATGGAGTTGAGGAGGAAGTGAGAGGAGGGCTTTCATAGAGGAACTTAACGACCCTCAAAACAACGATCTTTGGAGTAGTTAGTGTACTTCATCTCAGCCAGGAGTGGTATCAAATGCAGCCTTATTTCACAAGTAATTTGGTGGATGACTGGTACCACCTTCTACAACAGGGACTGCTGCCGCACAGTAGAGTGAAGATGGTGCTGCCGATGAGAATTTTAAAAAATTCGATGCCAGTGATCCGTCCCAATCAGACAGGTGACATTCCTAATATTTCCCTGTGTATCACTACATCTGGATGCTGAGAGAAGCCTGTTCAAGCAGAAAAGCGAAAGTTATTTGCTTCACTCTTACTGGGGAAAGGAGAATATGTAATTAACTGGCTTTTCCTGGCTAACGTGATTCCTAATGTCACTTCACTCTGCAGGGTTCACATATTAATGAAGATATACATTACAATGGCAAGGACTACCACTTCACAAGGCTTACCCTGTCCAGAGAACATCGTCAGTCAAGGTCTGCTATCCTGGACGTATATTTTATTCCACCTATAACATATGTCCAACAATTAATCATTTATCTGTCTTTATTTCTCTTTGGTTTTCTCCAGGTGTTCTGGTTTCCTCTCACAGTCCAAAGATGGGCAGGTTAGGTGGTTTGGCCGTGGGAGAAGGAGGTTATTGGGTAGGGGATGTGGGTCTGGGTGGGATACTCTTCAGAGGGTGAATTCAGACCGAATGGCTTGCTTTCACACTGTAGGGATTCTGTGACTCCATGAATGTGTGTGCATGTATTTGGTGTTTCTAAAGAGTTCTAGTGTGTTAAGTCACAAAGTAGTGGGTTAAAGTTCTTCTCTTGTCTATGTCATTTGATAAAGTTCAGTGTGTTACATGAAATAGTTATTTTCCATTAATGAAGAAACCTGGCGTGAAATGTTTTTGGTAGTGAATTGTTTTTGTGCTAAATAACAATGAGCTCTTGGCAATTGGTCATTTTGGTGGTCTCATTGGAATCTTATACATTTTATCACAGCTTAGGGAATATTGGGACATGATTGCAAGCAGGCCCTTCCCACTTAAGTCATGATGTGGAGGTGCCAGTTTTGGACTGGGATGGACAAGGTCAGAAGTCACATGACACCAGGTTATTGTCCAATAGGTCTATTTGAAACCACAAGCTCTGGAGTGCTGCTTCTTCATCATGCTGAAAAGCTCTAGGAAGATGTAAACCTGTATTTAAACACTTACCAGGACATAGTAGCTGATGTTGTGTGCCCTGTCTTCCCCATTGACAATCCAGTGCTACGAGAGAGTCGTTTGATTTCCTGTCCATTCTGCAATTCTGAAGGAGCCAACATCGGAAGAGCCAACATGGAGCTCAGTCATAACGCAGAAAAAGGAGCTCAATGATGGTGATTGCCGCACATAAGAAGATTTGGGGCCTAAATACAGGCACACTAGAGCAGATTTTGTTCAATGATTCCTCACAGTGTACAAATAAGAATTCCCCCAGAAAGGAACATAACTGAAGTGGAAAAGTCTACCAAAACTGCAGAAGAAATTTGCTGTAATGATCTCACTAAGGGCAACAGAATGGTTCCACAGATGGAAAACGTTCATGTCACAATTGAGTCAAATCAGGAAAATGATTCCTAAAATTACCTAAGAATAATTTGCATCAACTCTACCTGCAATAATTGAAATGTACTGATTTTGTTATATGTATAACTTCAATGTAGTAAGAGTTTTATGCAGTTTAGTGGCACATGTAACCTCCAGCTTTTGCAGAGGAAGTGCTTGAGTGGGAAACAAAGCAAGGAATATATGACTCTTCTGGATATCAATATGGATGGATTGATCAAAGGAGTTAGAGTGATCATTTTCCCATTTTCCAAAATGCCTGCTGCATCCAGGAGGCAATGTTCATTCTTTCAATGGAAAATCTTTGATGATTTCTGTAAACGTTGTGGAGAATCGATGATATCTGAACACAACATTTCAAGTCAGAAGCATTATGGGTAATTGTACTGTGCAACCTGGAATTGCTATCCAGTGGAGTGCGAAACTTATTTATCTTCCATCATTTCAAGCACCAGTCACTTAAGCCAGGGATACCAAACATTTGGAAGTTATTAGCAAGAAGAACACTAACAAAAGGCAAGACTGAATTCTTAATTAATTTATGGAAGACTTTAACTATGAAACATTGGGGTCTTGTGAGTTGAACCAAAATTGAGAAAGATTTTTGCTATGCAGGTTTAGGTGGTGAGGAAAAAGAGCACTCCATGGTGGAAACTGCACTGATATTCCTCAGTTTGACTATATCACAGCTGATAACACTTTGAACAGCATCAATGTTTTGATCGAACCTAGGATGAAATTATTTAGGGTAGTGGGTACTTTGACGATCGCAATTTTCCTGATGCAGTGTTTCAAGGAGGCTATCTCAAGAATATCATTAATATTCTAAGAAGGATGTGGAAGCTTTACAGAGGGTGCAGAGGAGATTTACCAGGATGCTGCTTGAACTGAAGAAAGGTTGAGGGATCGGGGTTTTTCTTATTGGAGTGAAGAAGGATGAGAGGTGACTTGATAGAGGTGTACAAGACGATGAGAGGCATAGATACAGTGGATAGTCAGAAACGTTTTTCCCAGAGCTGAAACGGCTATCACAAGGAGGTATAAATTTTAAGGTGATTGGAGGAAGGTTTAGGGAAGATGTCAGAGGAAGGTTCTTTACACAGAGTGTGGTGGATGTATGGAATGCACTGCCAGCAGTGGTGGTAGAGTCAAATACATTAGGGACATTTAAGTGGCTCTTGGTAGGCACATGGATGATAGTAAAATGAAAGGTATGTAGGTTAGTTTGATCTTAGAGTATGATAAAAGGTCGGCACAACATTGAGGGCAAACTGTGTTGTACTGTTCTACATTTTATGTTCTATTCAGTATTATGTGCTGTCCTCAGGTAAAGACTTTGGAGTCAAAAATGATGCCTAATGTGGCAAATATCAATGAAGCATCTGCTTGTAATTCAGTTTTGAAGATAAGACCTTCAAAAAGAATTGATTTGCAAAAGGTAATGTTTGTTGTAATCCAATCCTTCAAAAACAACCTGGACAAGTTTGCAAGTTTTAATGAGAAAGCCAATACTGTTATTCTACAGAGAATGTTAACCTACATTCCTGATGAAGGGGTTATGTCTGAACTATTGTCTCTCCTGCTCCTCGGATGCTGCCTGACCTGCTGTGCTTTTTCAGTGCCAAACTTCGATTCTGATCTCCAGCATCTGTAGTCCTCACTTTCTTCTTATCATTTTGTCCAGTCCAACATGTGCATCTTTGACTGTATCTAAAATGAATTACTGAAGGACAGCAATATAGTTGAGGGTGTGATGCTGGAAAAGCACAGCAGGTCAGGCAGCAGTAGTTTGGCGCACCAGCCTCGATACCACTGAAGCCAGGTGCTAACTCGCAGACACTTCCTCCTACTGCCCCTGGACCATGACCTTACCTCCTATCACCAAACCATCATCTCCCAGACTATCCACAACCTCATCATCTCTGGGGATCTCCCATCCATAGTCTCCAACCTCATTGTCTGTGAACTCCGCACCGCCCAATTTGACCTCCTATCAAGACTCTGATCTCCAGCATCTGCAGTCCTCACTTTCTCTTTTTCGAACAGCAACATAGGCCTCAGACAAATCAGATATGCAACATTTTATATTATAATTTGACATACTTCGCACCATTGTCAAATAATTTAAGATGTTTTTTGAGTGAAACATTTCTGTTTCTGTCAGACACCACATGTGTTTCAAGAAAGATGCATCTAAGTAAACTGGAGTTTCATTATTTTGGACATTTTTGTTGGAATTAAATGAACCAACACAACAGTTTTCTAGATGTAACTTTGAAGGTTCATTATAATTAATAAATGAGCTTGAGGTAGGTATTATGTATGAAGGGTAAGAATGAAAAAACTTTTCACCAATTTATATTTAGAAGATTTACTTTGCTGGATGGAGCTGTAAGAACTATTATCTCACTTATAGTAAACTCACTTTTAATTATTTACTGGTTAATCTCATTTGCTCATATTCTGGAATTTGTTCCTTTCTACATTATGTCCCATCCACCCACAGTACTAAACTTGAATATACACTTTATTTGATTCAAGTATTGACCCTTTTTAGGTTCTGAAATGCTTCTTTGAATACTTTGCTAATTTAAATGTAATCAAATTAGGGTATTGTTTCCTGTTTATCTGAATATATCAAAATAATAATGTAATTGGACAACGCAAAAGCAAACAAGGAACAAAATTTTGCTACAAAGGATTGTGATTCAAATCTTTGAATAGAAACTGCCTTATAACAGAATCAGCTCTATTTGAATAAATTTGTCCTGTCATAAGTTCATGCAGTTTATATAGATTTTTCTGTAATTATAATCTTGCTATGTCACAAATAGATGATGACAAAATGTATTTGGTGAAAATATTTAAAATGTTGAGCATGAAAAATTATATCTCGACTGATTCTTTGTTGACATCACATTAATCAGTCAAAGCCAAAATCTCAGATTATTAAGGGAAATATTTCCCAGCAAAAGTGTTGAAATTGGTATGCAGCTGTGGCAAGTTATTTGGAATATAACAGTGAAATGTTGCTACAGAGGACCCTAGACCATATCTGGATTGCTGTGAACACTCTTAGTGTCATCATTAAAACAAGGTTTTGTGGGCAGCATGGTGGCACAGTGGTTAGCACTGCTGCCTCACAGCGCCTGAGACCCGGGTTCAATTCCCGCCTCAGGCGACTGACTGTGTGGAGTTTGCACGTTCTCCCCGTGTCTGCGTGGGTTTCCTCCGAGTGCTCCGGTTTCCTCCCACAGTCCAAAAGATGTGCAGGGTCAGGTGAATTGGCCATGCTAAATTGCCCGTAGTGTTAGGTAAGGGGTAAATGTAGGGGTATGGGTGGGTTTCGCTTCGGCGGGTCGGTGTGGACTTGTTGGGCCGAAGGGCCTGTTTCCACACTGTAATGTAATCTAAAAAAAAGGTTATCGTTGCAACTGAAGCAGTGCAGAGAATGATTTGAAGAAGAACAATGTACAGATATGAAGAGAGAGCATGGGGGTGTGGCAAAACACAAGTAGCTCTTTAGGAGGACTGGCACTGAAACAATGGATCAAATGGCTTTCTTCACTATTGTAATGATGCTACGGTAGATAAGCAGGAGGCTGGAAGAACACAGCAAGCCAGGCAGCCTCAGGAGGTGGAGAAGTCAATGTTTCAGGTGTAACCATTCTTCAGGACTTGGGGTGGATGTGGGGGGGAGCTGCAGATAAAGGGGATGGGGCAGGATGATGAGGTAGGGATAGGTGGACACAGGTCGAGGGTACAACCTGATTGGTCGATGGGAGAAATTAATCTGATTTGTGGCTGGCAGGAAGAAAAGGACTGCAGATGCTGGAGATTAGAGTCAAGAGTAGTGTGGTGCCTGGAAAAGCACAGCAGGTCAGGCAGCATCCAAGGAGCAAGAACATTGATGTTTTGGGCTTTTTGGGTCAGTTAGAGGAATGGAAAGGAGAGGCAGGGTCTGGGAAGGGAGTCAGGTGATGGGAAGAGAGGTTGTTTGAAATTGGAGAACTCAACTTTGAATACTCCGGGCAGTAGGCTGCCCAAGCAGAATGATGCTATAGTCAGACTGATTCCTGGAAAGAAGGGGCTCTCTGATGGAAAACATTTGTGCAAGTTGTATCTATATCTTTTGGAGGTTAGGAGAAAAAGAGGTATCATACTGAATTATGTATGGAAAGGTGATGGTCTGGCAATATTATGTCCAGACTCGAAATCTGAAGACTCTGGGAAACAGAGTTCAAATCCTGCCATGGTGGAATAAAACTCTGGGATTAAAAGTCTAATGATGACAAGGATGTCAGTTTTCAGGGGGAAAATATAGCATCTAGTTGACCACTGTCCTTTTGGAAAAGAAACTGCCACCCTTACCTCATCTGGCCTACGTGTAACTAGACCCACAGCAAATGTGGTTGACTCTGAACTGTTATTTGAGCAATTAGGGAAAAACAATGAATCTTGACCTGGCTAGCATACTCCTCATTCTGCGAATGAATAAAACAAATGTTTTGGGGGGGCTTGTCAAGCTGAAAGCTGAGAAGATGTTTCCTCTGTCACAAGGACTACAAGTAGGGGATACACTTGGAAAATTAGGCATCTCCCTTTTAAGACTGTGATAAGGAGAAACCTTTTAAACAGCTCTCAGACACTTATTAGTGTGTCAAATTATTTTCCTCTAGATAATCGTGGAAGTTAAGCCATTGAATATGCTAATGATTGGGTTAGGTGTTTCATCAATAAGGGAGGCTCATGGGTCGAGATAGGAAGGAAGAGTTAATGGCACAGTCAAATCAGGCATGATCTCATAGCCTCTTGCTTCTGGTTCTTGTTTATGGAGGAAAAAGAGCAGTTAAAGGCTTGATTGACAGTTCAATTGGCTGTGTACTCAGGCAAGACCTGGATGCCAGTTTTGACATATTGAAGCGAAGTGTTATGATGAAACAGACAACAACTTAGGATATTTTACAGCTTAGCAAGGTAAATAATTTTAAAGTCTGTTATAAGTTTGAAGACTTTTTTTATGCTTAAGGGAAACACCCATAGATTAAAGGGAGAGCTTTTCAGTTTTGGCTTGTCTTTTGAGACAGTTCTATGAAGTTTTTGGATGGAAATGGTTATAATGAAATTGAACAGTACACTCAAGAAAGGGGGAATATAGTAAAATGAGATTACCTTAGAGTAAGGAGTTGTGAGAGACCCTCATCAGAAGTGTTGGGATAAAATCTCAAAGAGTTTCCTTGAAGGCTAAGCACATTTAAGGTCAGGTGTATGAATCCTTCAGGGCAAAGCTATCATGTGTTTCCAGTCTTGGAATTAAAGTCACACCCTATCGTAAATCTATTGAGGTGTTAGGAAAAAAAAGTTCTCTGGTATGGGTACAGTAAAATGTGTGTTTTTGGGTGCGTTATAATGTTTGGAACTGTAAAACATGAACTTTGAGATTAATAGAATTTGCTTTAACTGTGTGCTTAAAACTCTTTGAATGCGTGTTACAAATAAATAATTTGATTTAATCCATTTTATTTTAATTAAAAATGCTTCAGTTTCATCATTAAAACCAAAGCTACCACATTGTGTGTTAATGTTTCAGTGAAAGACCACTTTGTTAAAACCAAACCAGCCAGGTTTAAGTCTGGTTTCTGACTTTTCCAGAAAGAACATTAGCTGGGACCGGGAAGAGTGAAGAAGATCATTGACCCCATGTGAAATTGGATTCCGTTTCTGATGATGATCAATACTGCTGGCCTCCTCTGCTCTTTCCATTCGGGCTTGTCTGGTTCACTGGGGACATCTCCTCCTTTGGTTGTAGAAAACAGAACCCCCCCACCTTGTTCGAGTTGCCTGGAGGAGGACATGCAGGGAGTTATCACTGAGGCATGTGGCCAACATGGTTCTTACTCTGCATGGCCACAAGCAAGTTCCACAGGTTTAAAGGTGTTCTGAACAGAGGGGAGGTGGGTTGTTCCAAGTGGGGTGTCGGTGTGTTGAACGGCGAACGAAAGGATGGAGAAGGTGGTCCAGTTTGAAGACAGGGTTCTAAAATTCAAGTGAGGGTTCGGCTCTGCAATGCTCTGTTTACATTAAATTCTGGCCTGTGAAGGCATTTTAAGATTTCTGCACCTGCTACCAGTTTCTACCAGATTTTAACCTAATTTATAATGTCCTGTAGTTAAAATCTAGTTCAGTGTGAAATAACGCCGCAGAAGCTAGTATTCCGCACCCAATCAGCCTTTATTTACATGTGCATAGTACTTCAGAACGGTACAGTATCTTCAGAGCCAACTCTCAGAGTGAACAGAGCCTCTGACGCTACTGTTTATAACTGTCAGTCATGGCTCCCTGATTGGACGAGGTCAACAGCCCCAATCAGGGAACTCATATTCTATGAGGTCCACCTGGCTGACGATCACTGCACTACAATTGCCCAATTGGGCTTCACAGCAGTTTGCCTAGATACTTGCTCTACAGTGTCCCATCGAGTGTTTAAGGATCCACAATATATTCCCTCCAATGTGATTTTTTTAAAATCTTAAGTTCATCCCATATAGCCTCCTTTGTTCCTTCCATCATATCAACTTCTGTCTCAGCTCTGATTGTTACTTTAACTATTATTGTGATGCCATCCTTTCATATCTTTATATCTGACCCATCTGAAAATCCTGTGACATGGAATGCTGAGCTGCCACTCCTCTCTTTCTTTAAGTCAAGTTTCAAAAATGGGAATGCTACCATACTTCCAAGTGCATGCCTGTGCCCTCAGCTCATTTGTCTCATGCATTAGATTCCTTGAATAAATGTATAATACACAAGGCACTGCTCCCTTGTTGGCTATTTCCTACTCTTTGAATGTTTGATCTTCTATATTTTCTTGCTGATATTCTGCCTCCCATTTTTAGCTTTGCTTCTCTGACTTCTGAATCTATAAACAGGTTCCCATTTCCATGCCAAGTTAGTTTGAACCATCCTTACAGCACCAACTAACTTCAGTACTACAGTGCTCTTTCTGGCCTTTTAGAGATGTAAATGGACTGGCTTGTACAGGTCTCATCTCTCCCAGAATGGGTGCCAATAGTTTAGGAACTTACATTCCTTCTTTTACATCATCTGTTCAGCAATGCAGTCATCAGCACTATCCCTGCTTTTGTGCGTTCATGAGCATGTGGCACTGCTACTTTTAGGCCACTTGGGAAATCATATATTCAGTTACAGCATTGAGTATAGAAGTTGGGAAGTTATGTTACAGTTGTACAGGATGTTGGTGACGCTGCACCTGGAGTATCATGGGTCGAAAAGTGTGGTGCTGGAAAAGCACGGAAGATCAGGCAGCATCCAAGGAGCAGGAGAATCAACATTTCGGGCATAAGCCCTTCATCAGGAAAGTGGATAGGGAGGGGAGAAGGGAGCTGAAAGATAAATAGGAAGGGGGTGAGGCTGGGGGGAAGGTTGCTTGGAAGGTGATATGTAGATGCAGGGGGGAGGGTTGAAGTGGGGGGAGGTAAGATGAGGAAGCTGGTGAAATCGGCATTGATCCCGTGTAGTTAGAGGGTCCCAAGATGGAAGAAAAGGCATTCTTCCTCCAGGTGACGGGTGGCTAGGATTTGGCGGTGGAGGAAGCCCAGGACTTGCATGTTCTTGGCGGAGTGGGAGGGGGAGTTGAAGTGGTCGGCCACGAGGTAGTGCGTGTGTCCTAGAGATGTTCTCTGAAACATTCCGCAAGTTGGTGTCCTGTCTGCCCAATGTAGAGGAGACCACATTGAGAAAACAGACGCAGTAGATGAGGTGTTAGGATGTGGAGGAAGTATTGTGTTCAGTTTTGTCACCTTGCTACAGGAAGGATGTTATTAAACTGGAAAGAGTGCAGAAGAAATGTACAAGGACTCAAGGGTCTGAGTTATAGGGAGAGGTTGGACAAGTTAAGACTTTTTTATTTACAGCATAGGAGAGTGAGGAAGGATTTTATTGAAGTGTATAAGATCATGAGTGGCATGGATAGTGTGAACGCACTTAGTATTTTTCTTAGGATTGGGGAATTGAGGACTAGGGTGTATCAGTTTAAGGTGAGAGGGGAAAGAATAAATGGGACCTGAGGGGCAACGTTTTTACACAGAGGATGGTATGCATATGGAATGAGCTGCCAGTGGAAGTGGTTCAGCCATGTACATTAACAACATTTAAAAGACATTTTGACAAATACATGGATAGGAAAGGATTAGAAGGATATGGGCCAAGTGCAGGGAAATGGGATTCGGTTGGCATGGGCCGGTTTGGTCCAAAGGGCCTGTCTCTGTGCTGTTGGACTCTATGACTGTATGATTCTATATCTTTCCTGTTTCTGTCTATGTCATTGCTGATGAAAGGGGCCATGATCTTTTGTTGTTCGCATACCCTCTCAGAATGGTTTGTTCATTCTCAGCTGGTATCCTTGACCTTGGCATCAGGGAAACAACATCCCATCTATATTACCATCTATATTTCCATCTGTGCATACATGCCTATTTGTCCCATGTATTCCCTTTCAGCTGAGCCATCCATTGACTTGTGGACTTGGCTTTCAATAGAAATCACTTCTGTAATCAATGTTGGTTAGACAATGAGCTACACTTAGAGGGATTCCTGCAACATTTGATTGGTATTTCTTGCCTGTCTGGCGGTCAACTATTCCCTCATCCTGGCACACATTTAAGATGAAAGGGTTAACCCCTCCTTAGTCTTACGGATGCACTGCTCAAACTCAGAAGACTGAGTTCCAGCTCTTCCAGTAACAATGTTTCTTATTCACAAAGTCATCCATGACACGAGAAACACCTTGAAGTTCCACATGGTACAGGATGAGCTTTCAACAGGACTGAGATACTATTCCTCTATATATATAAAAAAAATGAAATTTCTTAGTTAAACACAGCCAAAATCACCGTTCTGTTGTCCATTTTGTATTCACCAAGTATATGAGTGACTTCCATATGAATCTGCTCTTTGTCTTGAGCTTTCTCCCGCACTCTGTTTATGCTTAAGTTATTGATTATCATGCTTCAATTAATTTCTTCAATAACTTACATTACAGGTAGGCTGGATTTTGTAGGAGAAAGTGAGGACTGCAGATGCTGGAGATCAGAGTCGAGAGTGTGCTGCTGGAAAAGCACAGCAGGTCTGCCAGCATCTGAGGAGCAGGAGCATCAACATTTTGAGTAAAAGTCTTCGATTATCTGTAAGGTGGATCTGTATTGGATGGAAAAAGATCAGCACCTCTATCCTGCTCTACCAAATTAAGAACATTTGCATTCATTCAGTTTGCAAATCTACTTCAAAACATGTGAGTAACCAATATCCATTCTGTGCATCCAAATATACTGTTTATTTTTATACAATTTAACCAAGTTACAGTTGTTAGCTTACCATTCAGCTCACAGAGATTAGACAGTGGTGGCAATTCTTTATTCACGAGTATGATTGTCCACCTAGGAAATCCTACGTCACTGGCCTAGGGTTCTGTAGGTTTTCACTTGGCTGATGAGCCTGATCCTGGAGTCACATCTCCATCCACACACATGGCAGGTGCTTCCAGATATTGGGATTGGTCCTTGGCTTTGGGATTGCTGGTATTCCTGTCTCCAGTTCCTTTTCTATACTCCTTTTGCTGACAGGTGTTCTCGAAGAATCATGTCCCTTCATACAGGAAGTCCTTCAAGTTGGTTTCTTCTGAATGAGGGTCTCCCAGGTGTTGATGACTACGTAGCATTTCTTGAGGAAAACCTTCAGAGAGTCTTTGAAGTGCTTCCTTTGTCCTCCTCTTGTTTGTGTTGTCACTGTCACTGTCACTGCCATTGTCACTGTAGAGCAGTTTCTATTAACAAACTTGAAGTTGAGTTCAAAAAGTTAAACTAAAATCTAAAAAATTAAACTAAATTTCACTTTTGTTCATCTACATATTGTTTACCTACTACTGTCCAGAGAGTCCTACTTGCACCAGATTCTAACTTTTGCAGTGCATTCTACATTGCAACCACTCTACACTTCATTTCTTGCATTCGTACTAACTTTTCAGTTAAAATTATTTGGAGAGGAATTTCACATTCTTTTTTATAGGGTCGGCTGTCGGGTAATGAACTCACAATACTGTTGACTCTCTTTGTCTAATAGTTTATGATTCTATCTGAAATTTAAAAAATCATTAAAATGATTTATTTTGTGATTTTCTCCTTCCTCTTTTAAGCTGTCTGCCACAATTCTTCTTTGCCAAGAGTTTACACTGCTGACCTATCCCTGACTGTCTGCTGGTGTTGTCCTGAAAGCTTTCATTTAGAACTGCATGTCCAATTTTTCCACCCTTTGATGAAGAACCTGTTCTGTGTTTATGGTTCAAATCTGATATCAAGAATAAGAATGAAAATTTTTTGTGTTAGAAATACTGGGTGAGAATCAGTGTTCTTTTTATGACAGTTCAGAAACAACATCAAAAGCTGATCTTGCATTTTGCCCAAATGCGTGACATTATTCCTTGGAATACCTGTATCCTAGTGGTATTGTCAGTACTTTGATGTGCTTAAAGTTGTCATTTATTTTACTGATAATCAACTCCAGATTCCAAGCAGACACATTGCTACTGACATCATTATAATATGAGAAGCAGCTTCCACAAAGCCACCCCCTGGAGTTTATTATAAGATATCTGAATAAGTTACAAATAAAACAGGTGGTTTAAAACTTAGTGAATGTATTAAGGAATGACATGTTTATGAAAGAACCACCTGAAAGCAATAATAATGTAAGTTAGATACTGGATGACATAAGGGACAGATCTTATGCCAAACCATAACTTGTATTGGATTTTTTTCATTGAATATTTTTAAGGCTGAATTAGATAGATTCTTGATTGACAAATGAGTTAAAGGCTGGCACAGGTGGATAGGAAAATAGAATAGAAGGCATATTCAGATCAGCTGAGACCAAGTGGCTGAACATGTTCAATTTACTAAATAGCATCATTCCCCTAACTCACATGTTAATTTGTCATTCCAGATGTCCGACAAACAGCATAATAAATCAGAAGCAATCAGGTTTAGTTTTAGTTGTTCTTATCTTTCCCAAGTTTCCTTGATGCCACATTACCTAGAGGTCAAGTACAGTCACTGCCACATCTCCCCTTGAATGTACCACTTGTCGATATTTGGACAAAGGTTGTAGTGAGATCTGGAGCTGACTGATCCTGGCAAAATACAAACAGGCGTTAGTGAGCACGTAGTTGTTTAGTAAGTGGCACAAAATCACACTGTATTTTTCAACGATTTAAATATACTTTCCTGTATTCATACCTAGAATGAGTTTGTCAGAATTTTGGTGGGAGAGAATAGGGTAGTACTGCATTTAAACTTCTGACATAATACCCAATAGATAAAGAGTTTGTTCATTTTCAGCTGACAGTCAGGTTAGTTGCTGAGTGGGTCAATTTCACATTGGAAGGAATAGCATTGTAATTGCATGGATCACTAGCATAGATCCAGTTAATAGAAGACAAAATAAAACTGTGGATAATGGCTGACTTTAAATTAGTAGAAAACTGAACAATACGGATTTTAACATTAATTGCACACAGGAAATGAAAATATGAATTTCTTGAAAAATCGAAACAACTGCAGATGTTTTAAATCAGAAACAAAAATAGAGATTGCAAGAAAAGCTCAGCAGGACTGACAGCATCTGTGAAGAGAAGTTAGAGTTAACATGTCAGGTTGAGTGATCCTTCCTCAGAATTCTTTAAGTTTGGAATAACATTGAAACTGTTGTCTAATACACGGTCGAGCAACCTGTCAGGAGAAAGACAGTGATATGAGGGAAGATAACTCAACTTTTTCTTTAGATTTAATTGGTCAGCTTTGTGCTTCTAGCATTTTCTGACCAAACATTCAAGCCATTATTGTTTACAATTTTAAGCAATTTTCAATAATGTGTCTTACAGTAGCTCTTGTGGCAGGAGTAGTATCCTTGCCCCTGGACCAGAAGCTCTGGCTTAAAGTCTACTACAGAACATGGACAGTCAAGGAAGTTGCATTCATAATTTGGAAAAACATTTTCAGTATCAGTCTTTAAAACCTTCCAGGTGGGAGGAATGACAGATGAGCATATGAATTAGAAACATGCAAAATCCATTTGGTTCATTGAGCCAGCTCTGCCACTTGACAAGGTAGAGTCATAGTCATAGAGTCATACAGGACAGAAACAGACCCTTCAGTTCAACTCGTCCGTACTGACCAGACAACCCAATTTGACTTCGTTTCATTTGCTAGCATTTCGCCCATATCTTTAAACTCTTCTTATTCATGTACCCATCCAGATACCTTCAAATGTTGTAATTGTACTTGCTTCCACCACTTCCTCTGGCAGCTTGCTTCATTCACACACCACCCTCTGCATGAAAAAGTTATCTCTCAGGTCCTTTTTAAATCTCAGGTAGTCTGATTGTGTCCTCAATTTTATTTTCCTATCCACCTCCGATAGCCTTTAACTCACTTAGTTAACTTAACCTTAAGAAATGTTCTCTGACAGTGCCTTCATTACTGTCTGAGGAACAGAATTCCACAGACTAATGACCCTCTGAGGGATAAATCACTCCTCCTCATACTTGTTTTAAGTGCGAGACTCCCTTATTTTTAAGTAATGTCCCTCAATGTTAATGTCTCAAATAAGGGAACCAACCTCTTAGTATCCTGTGAATTCTTCAAAGATTCATAGGAAGATAAAAAACAATTGTTTTAGTACCTCCCATAGAATATAGTCCCTAACTATTAACTCCAATCTACGTCTTGACACTGTCTGATGCTAAGCTACACCATTTGGAATTGTGCTATTGTGTTTGACTCAGATAGGAACTGTCAGTTGTATATCTGTGGCATCATAGGGACTGCTTACTTTGATCATCTTTACACTGTCCTGTTTCAATTTGTCTGTTGTTAAAACCCTCATCCATGTTGTATTACCTCTGGGTTAGGTTATAACACTGCTTTCCTGACAAATTTTATTTTCTACCTGGTGTTAAACTGAGCTCATCCAAAACTCCGAAACTTGTATCCGAGCTCACAAAACTGCCTTTATCCTTATGATTTCTGACCTACATTTTAACCCAATCGGGCCTCTTCAGTTCTAAAATTCTTAACTTTGGTTTCTGATTCCTCTAGCTCCATTAGTTCATCTCTGTCTGGCTATTTCCACCTTAACATTCTCTGCAAGTTCTGTTCTACTCCAATTCTGGTTGTTTATGCATCCCAGATTTTAATTGCTCTACCCTTGGTAGCTGTGCTTTTAGCTGCCTATACCTTACACACTAGAATTCTCTTCTTAAACTTCTGCGCCTCTTTATTTCTATCTTCCTTTCAGATGCTCCTTCTACCTATCACTTGAATTAAGCTTTCACTTTCTCCTTAAGTGAGTCAAAGAGTCATAGAGATGTACAGCATGGAAACAGACACTTCGGCCCAACTCGTCCATGCTGACCAGATATCCCAACCCAATCTAGTCCCACCTGCCAGTACCCGGCCCATGTCCCTCCAAACCCTTCCTATTCATATACCATCCAGATACCTTTTAAATGTTGCAATTGTACTAACCTCCGCCACTTCCTCTAGCAGCTCATTCCATTCATGTACCATCCTCTGCATGAAAAAGTTGCCCCTTAGGTCTCTTTTATATCTTTTCCCTCTCACCCTAAACCTATGCCCTCTAGTTCTGGACTTCCCTACCCCAGGGAAAAGACTTTGTCTATTTATCCTATCCATGCCCCTCATAATTTTGTAAACCTCTATAAGGTCACCCCTCTGCCTCCGACGCTCCAGGGAACACAGCCCCAGCCTGTTCAGCATCTCCCTATAACTCAAATCCTCCAATCCTGGCAACATCCTTGTAAATCTTTTCTGAACCCTTTCAAGTTTCACAACATATTTCCGATAGGAAGGAGACCAGAAATGCATGCAATATTTCAACAGTGACCTCCCAACTCCTGTACTCAATACCCTGACCAATAAAGGAAAGCATTCAAATGCCTTTTCACTATTCTGGATTAGTGGTGCTGGAAGAGCACAGCAGTTCAGGCAGCATTCAAGCTCCTTGGATGCTGCCTGAACTGCTGTGCTCTTCGAGCACCACTAATCCAGAATCTGGTTTCCAGCATCTGCAGTCATTGTTTTTGCCTTCTTCACTATCCTATCTCCCTGTGACTACACTTTCAAGGAGCTATGAACCTGCACTCCAAGGTCTCTTTGTTCAGCAACACTCAATTATGGTCACTATCCCCAAAGTGCTCACCTACCTCTAATTCTAACACCTGGCCTGGTTCGTTACCCAGAACCAAATCCAGTATGGCCTCACCTCTTGTTGTAATCTGAGGTAACATTGTAATCTGAGGTAACCTTCTTTGCTGTCCACTATTTGGTGTCATCAGCAAACTTACTAACTATACCTCTTATGCTCACATCCAAAAGTGATTTGGTATCTCAATTGTATTCAATGATGCTCTAATCGAATGTCTTGGGATATTTTTCAATGAAAGATGTTGTTACTAATAAAAAAAATACTTGAGCACTGTGCTGTCTCACCAAAGCACAGAAATATTGTCCATGAGATTGCAAGCTCCCACATTCACATCTTGCTGTATGGGTTCTGAACATTTGAGAAATGACAGGGAATCAGTAACTGGTTTATTCGCTTTATCCTATCCTGACAGAGATATTGCACAACTTGTGCACAATATCATCTTTCCCTTGCTCCTGACAGTCATATAATCTCCAGGATGAATCTAGAAAAGAGAGAAGAACACTCGCTGAAATGCACTTTCAAATCTCTAAAGAAACAAATTCCAGGATATCCCCATGTCCAACCACCTGCATTCTATAACAAGATATCTTTGACTCATCCAGCTCCTAGTTCAAATGGCAACTGTGAACATGTTGAGCAGTTGTCAGCTCTGAAGAAATAATTACTTCCTGACATGTTTTTGTGACTTGTTTTGAGGCCTGATTGTCTTCCACTGCCTACCTAGTAAGTGACTTGCCCACTTGGAAGAATAAAATACCTTCATTATCAACAAGATCTCAATTAAAGTCTTTGCTTATTCACATTGTAAAGTCCCAGTTTTGTAGATTGGTCTTAATATTTGAAGGACGTTAAATGACATCAAATTTCCAGATCATCAATACTCTGCTCCAAGTCAGGGGTCCAAAAATGGACTTGGTATTCTTAATTATCCTGAGGAAGATATTGTATAAGGTGATTGGACTTGTTTTACATTTAATTGACTTAGCAAAACTCTTGTGACACTATTCACTGCCCTTTAATGATACATAGCAACTACTGCACAACTTTGTAATGTTGGATAGTTGTTTACAATCTCTCCTTCCAAAGTGCAGTTTTGCACAAGTTTTTGTTACTGGACAGTGGCCTTTTGCCCCAGTGTATTTAGATCTACGAACAGAGTAAAGTCTTTACTCTCACATATATCTTTGTCATCCATGAAACTATGGTCAATTCTCTTCATGCCTTCACCAATATCATTAATAGGATAACCGACTGGTCCCTTCTGGACTCCAGTTGTAAATACCCCTGCTAATATTAATAACTGTCCTTGTCCATTCAACTAATTCACTATTCACTTAAGCTCTGTCTATTATCAGGCATAATCTATGTAGCAGTCTTCTGTGCAGAATTTTACCAAAAACTCGTTGAAAATCCAGATACACTGTATATATTTTAATTTTCACTGATCTTATACCTTGATTTAAAATGTAATTTAATGGCAGAGGGCTTTCTACAGAAGCAATGTTGCAACTCTCTAATTGCCGTTGCTTTTCTAAGATGATTATACAAACATCTCTAATACAAATTTGCTGTTTGCTTATAACTGAAGTTAAACTAATGGATTTGTAGTTTCCTGATTCTGATTTACTGCTCTTTTGAATATAGGTACCGCATGGGCCTCTCTCCTTCTCGTGGGAACATCTCAGTGAGCTGTTAAATACATGAGTCAATGATTCATACTTTGCAGCCCTATTTCTTCCCCTCCCCCCCATCCCCTTAAGTTGGATGTCATTCTGAACTCTGTTGGGGTCCATTTCTACATCAATGGCTATATGTTTAGTTTGCCGTCAACTTTACACGATAGAAGGATAACTCAATGTTGACTTTAATCCTGAAAAATGACACAAAATAACTATTTGAAACCTTTATGCTATAACCATGGAAATTTGTCCTGTGGACCTCTTCATTGGTCCTTTGCAGTCTTAATGGCTCCCTGATTCCTAAAGTGGATGAAAAGGACCTCATTAATTTTACTATAAGTGTGCACTAAGTTCCTTTACTTTGCCTATTTTATCAAACTGATAGATTTCATAGCTACCGGATAAACTGATCTCCGTCATCTTGAGAATTATTTACTGTCTTCCTCAGAGGATAATTCGGTTTGGACATCAAAAGTTAATCATTTTCGTTTTGTTTTGCCCTGAACCACTCTTTTGCTGTTTACACATTACTTTTTTCAATTTGTTTGTAGGTTTACCTGATAGACTGGAATGCACTACTCCTGTTCTTCCTCTTGGCCCACAAGTAGCCAGAAAGGAACTGAAGAATGGACATAGAAAAGCTAGAAGGGGTCATGAAAAAGCTTTAGTGGATAGGATTAAGGAAATCCCTAAGGCACTCTACACTTATGTGAGGAACAAGAGGATAGTCAGAGGATAGGGCCGATCAGGGATGGTAGAGGGAACCTGTGCCTGGAGTTGGAGGAGGTAGGGGAGGTCCTTAATGAATACATTGCTTCAGTTTTCACTACTGAGAGGGACCTTGTCATTTGTGAGGACAGCGTGAAACAGGCTGATATGCTTAAACAGGTTGATGTTAAGAAGGAGGATGTGCTGAAAATTTTGAAAAACACCAAGATAGAAAAGTCCCCTGGGCCAGGCGGGATATACCCAAGATTCAGATTACTACATGAAGCAAGGGAAGAGATCGCTGCATCTTTGGTGATGATCTTTACTCACTGTTCACTGGAGTAGTGCCTGATGATTGGAGGGTGGCAAATGTTAATTCCATTGTTCATGAAAGGGAATAGGGATAATCCTGGGAATTGCAGAACTGTCAGTCTTATGTCTGTGGTGGGCAAATTATTGGAGAAGATTCTGAGAGACAGGACTATGATTACTTGGAAAACCACAGTTTGATTATAGAGAGTCAGCATGGTTTTGTGAGGGGCAGGTCATGCTTTACAAGCTGTATTGAACTCTCTGAGGATGTGACAAAACACACCTATGAAGGCAGGGCAGTGGATGTGATTTAGCAAGACGTTTGATAAGATAAGATTGCCCCGGTAAGCTCACTCAGAAAGTAAGGAAGCATGGGATACATGGAAATCTGGCTGTCTGGATACAGAATCGGCTGGCTCATAGAAGACATAGGGTGGTAGTAGGTGGAAAGTAGTCAGCCTGGAGCTCAGTGATCAGTGGTGTTCTGCAGGGATCTCTTCTGGGACCTCTGCTCTTTGTGATTTTTATAAATGACTTGAATGAGGAAGTGGAAGGGTGAGCTAGTAAGTTTGCCAATGTCATAAAGGTTGGCAGATTGTGGATAGTGTGGATAGCATTGGAAAATTGACAGGATGCAGAAATGGGCTGATAAATGGCAGATGGAGTTCAACCTGGAAAAATATGAAGTGATTTATTTTGGAAAGTCAAATTTGAATACAAATTACAGGGTTATAGGCAGGATTCTTGGCAGTGTGGAGGAACAGAGGGATCTTGGGGTCTAGATCCATAGATCCCTCAAAGTTGCCAGCCAAGTTGATAGGGTTGTTAAGAAGGCGTATGGTGTGTTAGCTTTCATTATCAGGGGGATTGAGTATAAGAGCCGCGAGGTTATGCTGCAGCTCTGTAGAGCCCTGGTTAGACCACACTTAGAATATTGTGTTTGGTTCTGGTCACTTCATAATAAGAAGGATGTGCAAACCTGAGAGAAGGTGCAAAGGAGATTTACCAGGATGCTGCCTGGACTAGAGGGCGTGTCTTATGAAGAAAAGTTGAGGGAGCTAGGGCTTTTCTCATTGGAGCAAGGAAGGATGACAGGTGACTTGATAGAGGTGTACAAGATGATGAGAGGCATAGATAGAATGGATAGCCAGAGACTTTTTCCCAGAGCGGAAATGACTATAACAAGGGAGCATAATTTTAAGGTGATTGGAGGAAGGTTTAGGGGAGATGTCAGAGGTAGATTCTTTACACAGAGAGTGGTGGGTGCGTGGAATGCACTGCCAGCGGTGGTAGTAGAGTCAGATACATTAGGGACATTTAAGTAGCTCTTGGGTAGCACATGAATGATAGTAAAATGAAGGGTAATAAGGTTAATTTGATCTTAGAGTAGGATAAAACATTGGCACAACATTGAGGGCCAAAGGGCCTGTACAGTGCTGTACTGTTTTATGTTCTATGTTCGAAGTAGTGCTGGGAAGAGTTACCTGTTCCATGTGGCAGTCCTTTACACCAGCTGCTGTAGCAAGGCCAAACTCAGACAATATCCCAGACTGAGTCACATTTTTGGGAGTGGGGAATCATGCATCTTCCATTCTGCCTCCATTAAAACTGGCAGTGGGGGAGTTGGTTCAGATTTGTATTTGTGATTTTGTACATTTTAACTTCTTATCTAATTCAAACCCACATTCTTGAAAGTTGAAATGATTCTTTTATTTTCCACATCTGTTTTCTTGTAGCTCTTCTCTTCCCAGCACATTGAATATACTTTCCCAGCTAAGAGGAAGCAATGTGTTTTCAATAGATACTTGTCCAAGATTGCAAATTTATTGTGTAGGAATCACAGATGCAAAAGCATATTCTACTGCTGTTGCGAATGTAAGAGTTCTTAAGGTGGTCATGTTTTGAAATGTTTCCTTTAATTTAAAGAGTCATATAATGTCTTGAGTAGAAGGTGATGAGATCATATCAACTCTTTCTGGAGATAGGCTTAAGAGATTTGGTTATCATTGGTGAAAGAGGTTGAAACCTTTGAAAAGTCAAGTGCCAGTTTTCATATCTTGACAAAAAAGGGGCAGCTGACCTTTCTGGACTCAGAGACTCAGAGACAAAGGCAGAAATAGCTGTTTCTGTGAAAGGATCATTTTCTTTTTTGTTAGCCAACAAGAAGATGCCAATGAATACAGGCCCTCTGCGGAATAGACAGGACTTGTGTAGATTTAAGAATGAAGGAAAGGAATCACTGGTGGTTGTGTTGCTTTTGGAAGTTGGTTAAGGGATACGCAGAGAATGGAATGAGTGTAAAAGGGCAATGGGGGATTTGTCCTTGGATGACAAGATGAAGGAAATGTTGAAACGTCAGGAGGAGTTTAGGACTTCATCTAAAATGATTTGTCTGCCATGAATATGATATGATATACAATATAAATCAAAGAACTGCGGATGCTGCAAATCAGAAACAAAATCAGAAATCACTAGAAAAGCTCAAAATCTGCATTTGGTCAGCTGACAGCATAACCATTTTGCTAAATATCACTCTTCTCCTGGTTGTAATTTCACCAAATTTTCTTCATTTCCCTTCCTGATTTAAGTTATCTCTGGAATGTCTTTGGTGTCCTTTATAATGAAGACAGAAGCAAAAAATGATTTAATTCATTACACCATTTTCGTATTATCTACTATTAACTCCCTAGTCTCACTCTCTGGAGGACTGACACTGACTTTATTCACCCTTTTCCTTTTTAGATACCTGTACAAACTTGCGATCTTCTGTTCTATTACTTGCTAGCTTTCTGATTGACCACACTTCTCACTATATTTTATTATATAATACACGTGACGATAAATAAATCGGATCAAATCATCCCCTGCTGTTCTTTATAATATGCCTGATCATCACATCCCAATTGCAACTATATGCATTTTTCTTAAGTTTGATGCTTTCCATAATCTTTTTTACAACCACAAATAATGGTGCCCTTAGAATTTTTCTTCATAAAAGGAATATGCTTATTTTGAGCATTCTGAAATATCACCATAAATATCTGTCACTGTTTTCATGCTGGTCTACCCCCTATCCAGGTATGTCAGTATACTTCACATAGCTCAGCTGACATACCCACATAGTTATCCTTGCATAAATTAAATTTAGACCCACTCTCCAACTTTTCAAACAGGTCAAAACATTCAATCATGTTATGGTCACTGCTTTCTGGGGCACCTTTATATGAGGTCATTAATTTATCCTGTTACATTGAACAATAGCAAGTAAACTACAACATGCTCGCTGCTTGGTTCCAAAAAATGCTGTTGTAAGAAGCCATTTCAGATGCATTCTATGAACTCTTCATCCGAGGTACCAATGCTAATTTGATTTTTCCCTTCTGTATTTCACTGATCACTGCAGTCTTTTATTCTAAGCAGCCAATATTTCTTCTTGTAAACTATGCCATACATTCTGGATGTATGTTTACTCACTGAGCTGGAAGGTTTGTTTTCAGATGTTTCATCACCATACTAGATAACATCATCAGTGAACCTCTGGTGCAGCACTGGTGTTAGTGACCCACTTTATATTTATGTGTTTAGGTTTCCTTGAGTTGGTAATGTCATTTCCTGTGGTGATGTCATTTGTTGTGGTGATGTCATTTCCTGTTCTTTTTCTCAGTGGATGGTAGGTTAGATTAGACTAGATTACTTACAGTGTGGAAACAGGCCCTTCGGCCCAACAATTCCACACCGACCCGCCGAAGCGCAACCCACCCACCCAGAGCCATTCCCCTACATTTATCCCTTCACCTAACACAACGGGCAATTTAGCATGGCCAATTCACCTAACCTGCACATTTTTGGATTGTGGGAGGAAACTGGAGCACCCACGCAGACATGGGGAGAATGTGCAAACTCCACACAGAGAGTCTCCTGAGGCTGAAATTGAACCCGGGTCTCTGGCGCTGTGAGGCAGCAGTGCTAACCATTGAGCCACTGTGCCACCCACTTTTTTCTTTTTTTAATATATTTTACTTTTTTTTTCAAATGGGGTCCAAGTTGAATGTTCCAGTTAGAATGCCATGCTTCTAGGAATTCTCATGCATGTCTCTATTTGGCTTGTTCTAGGATGGATATGTTGTGCCAGTTGAAGTGGTGTCCTTCCTAGTGAGGATACTAGTGAGAGAGGGTCATGTCTTTTTGAGGCTAATTGCCTGTTGTCCAATGTAGTGTTTGTGACAGTTCTTGCAAGGTATTTTGTAAATGACATTAGTTTTGCTTGATGTCTGTATGGGATCTTTCAAATTTATTAGCTGCTGTTTTAATGTGTTGATGGGTTTGTGGGCTACCATGATGCCAAGACATCCGAGTGGACTGGTAGTAATTTCTGAGATGTCTTTGATGTAGGGGAGAGTGGCTAGGGTTTCCGGGTGCGTTTTGTCTGCTTGTTTGGTTTTATTGCTGAGAAATCAGTGAACTGTGTTCCATTCTTCTTGAATACGCTGTATAGATGATTTTCCTCTGCTCTTCGTAATTCCTCTGTGCTGCAGTGTGTGGTGGCTTGTTGAAATAATTTTCGAATGCAGCTTCGTTTGTGGGTGTTGTGATGATTGTGTTTGTAGTTCAGTATTTGGACCATATGTGTTCTTTTCCTGTAGATGCTGGTTTGAAGTTCTCCATTGGCTGTTCGTTCTATTGCAACATCTAAGAATGGCAGTTTGTTGTTGCTTTCCTCCTCTTTTGTGAATTTTACACCAATAAGGATATTATTGATGGTCTTGAAGGTTTCTTCTAATTTGTTTCATTTAGTGATGACAAAGGTGTCATCCACATAGTGGACCCAAAGTTTGAGTTGGATGGTTGACAAAGCTGTTTGTTTGAGTCTCTGCATTACTGCCTCTGCTAAGAACCCTGATATTGGAAGTTCCTATGTGTGTTCTGTTGGTTTGTCTGCAGGTTTTGTTGTTGAAAGTGAAGTCGGTGATAAGGCATAGGTCCAGTAGCTTGACGATACTGTTCTTGCTGATGAAGTTGGTGGTGTTTGGTGTATGTGTCTTTGGTTCTTCTAATAGTCCAGTTAGTGTTTCCTTGGCCAGGTTGATGTTGATGGATGTGAACAGGGTTGTTACATCAAAAGAGACCATTATTTCATCCTCTTCTATTTTGGTGTCTTTGATGGCATTCAGGAATTCTTGGGTGAAGTGCTGTGAATCTTCTACTAAGTGTTTTCATCTTTGGTGTAGCTCCTTAGCTAATATGTACATTGTTGTTCCAGGTAGCAAGACTATGGGTCTGAAGGGGCTCTTGGTTTGTGAACTTTGTGTAAACTGTAGACGCGTGGTGTGTTGGATCCGTCTGGTTTCATTTTTTTGGAAGTCTGTCTGATTTAATTCCCTGACCTTTTATTCTGACATTGTTAGGAGTCCTGGAGAGCATGCCTTCTAGTTACTTCTTTCTCCTGCTATTTCTCAACTCCATCCATAATGATTTATGTCCTGATCTCCTGAAACAAGTTTATCTTTAACTATTCCGTCAGAACCACCCTTAAGTAAGAGTGCCACACCGCCACCTTCATGTAGATTTCTTTTCTTCTCGAATATCCTATTCTTCTTAATGTTGAGGGCCCAACCTTTGTCATGATATAACAATGTCTCCATAATGGCAATAAAATTACATTTATTTACTGTTTGATATCAATTTGTTTATTTTCAGATGAGAGCTATGTATACTCACACACACAGCCATTAGGTTTGTCTTTTTGTTATTCTTGCCATATCCAATCTTGAATGTTGGTACATTCTTGAATTTATTCTCTCTGCCATTGCTTGGCATTCCTTAAACATAATTTCCTATATTACTACTTTTATCTTCTGTCTTGACTGTCACCCATGATTTGCTATATCTATTCAAGCCTACTTTTATTATTCCTAATGGTCTTATGTTGCCTATATATGAGCACATTGTGGACTGGCATCTTGAACCAATGCTGAGGTTGTTACATTTGTTGTCCAGTGACCACCCTCTTCCTGAAAGTATTGGCTGAAAGATTGATGCACAGAATGACTGCTACCAGCATAGTGTGCATACACCAGCATGTTGTGCTGATCTTGGTAATGTTTCCAGTTGCATGATATCTCCCCATTTCCATTTGATGTTCAAAAGGAAATGTTAGGTCGAGTAAACTTACTGGCAGCATTGTTTCAACTCAGTTTTGCATGCTGACCTACTTCAAAATGTATCTACTCTCGATGTTACTAACAAATGTTCTGAATGTCTGTGCTAATGCTTTTATTAAGATGGAATATGGTGCAAGCTGGAAGTGAACACAAGTAGCATGGATGGCATTTTGGCAGCACATCAGCACTGTTAGTGTCAAAACTACAGGCACTATATATTCATATAGGTGTGTGGAACAGAGATAGCCATTTTACCCAAAAGGCTTAAACTGGTGTCTATGCCCCGATATGAACCTCCTTTTTTGTTCATCTGGTTCCATCCAGCTATCTTTCCATTTCATCTTTGCGTATTCAGTTCCGTCTCTACCAACTGTACCTACGTTACTTGTCTCAGCTACTTCTCATGGTAGGCAGTTCCTCTTGGAAATTATTCTCTGGGTAAATAAGTTACTCCTTTTTTTTTGGATTTACTGATGAGTGCATTATATTGTGGCCCTCGTTTTTGTCTCCCCCTCAGGCAAAATTATCTTCTCTGCACACAACCTATTATTCATGCTCATAAAGACTGCTTTCTGGTCACACATCAATTATCTCTTTCCTAAGGAAACAACCCTGATTGTTCCATCCTTCATTACTTATGGCAACATGCTTATAAATCTTTTTTAGTGTGTTCTCTGGTGCCTATACATCCTTTTCATAGTATGAGGATCAAAAACATTCACAGTATGCAAAGTGTGATCAAACCATTTTGTGAAGATAGGGTAACCTCAATTATCCGAATGACATGGGCGGGGAGTATTTTGTTTGGATAAATTAATGTTCAGATAATCGAGTGTTTGGATAACACAGTTTACCCAAGCATCGGGACCTTGAGATCTTGTTCGGATAATCCGAAATTCGGATAATTGATGTTCGGAAATCGTGGTTGTATTGTAAAGAGTCAGAGGCTAAGAATCCTGCAGAGAGTGCCTTGCCTCCTGACTTCCCAAAGGCTGTCCACCATTTACATGGCACAAGACAGGAGTGTGATGGAATGCTCCCCACTTGCCTGGATGAGTGCAGTTCCAAAAGCTCTCAAGACACTTGGCACAATCCAGGACAAAGCAACCCACTTTATCGGCACCACATCCACAAACATCCGCTCCCTCCTCTATTGGCACTTAGCAACAGCGGTCTGTACTATCTGCAATGAAACTTATACAGCTCCTTTCACACCCACGACCACTTGCATCTGGAAGGACAAGGGCATCAGATACAATGGCAACACCACCACCTGCAGGATCCCCTCCTAGTCACTCACCACCCTGACTTGGAAATATGTTGCAGTTCCTTCATTGTTGCTCTGTCAAAATCCTGCAAATCCCTCCCCAAGTATATTGTGTGTCAACCTACAGCACAGACAGCAGTTCAAGAAGATAGCTCACCCCCACCTTCTCAGGGGCAATTAGGGACGGGCAATAAATGCTGATGCAGCCAGTGACACGCTCCAAAGTGAATAAAAGCAAATACAAGTAAATTCTAATTGATTGTTCACCTTTTTCATATCTATGAAGGAAAATTTCTGATTTAATTTTGATGATGGGGTTTACTTGTTTGCCCAAATTTGGCTATCTACATGGAAAATACGAGCTCATAAACAGACTGATGCTAATAGCAAGACCACAAGACCATAAGACATAGGAGTGGAAGTAAGGCTATTCGGCACATCGAGTCCACTCCGCCATTCAATGTCTCCGCATTTCTGTTCTGAATTTACCCCCTCTAATTCTAAGGCTGTGTCCACGGGTCCTAGTCTCCTCGCCTAACGGAAACAATTTCCTAGTGTTCACCCTTTCCAAGCCATGTATTATCTTCTAAGTTTCTATTAGATCTCCCCTTAATCTTCTAAACTCCAATGAATACAATCCCAGGATCCTCAGCTGTTTCTCGTATGTTAGACTTACACCTCGTATGTTAGATGTATGTTAGACTTGATCTGATAAGTTGTATCTCGTGTGTTTAGCTCCATGTCTTGTGACCATCGGCTGAGCTGAGTAGCATTGCATAGTTTTGAGGGAACCTTAAAGTGAAATTGACTGAAATGGAACTACAACAGCAGCATGAAAGAGAACCTTACCAGCTGATTTTTCATTAAGTCTAATTATCTTTGCTCTGAGTTTCAACGGACAATAGTTTCCACATATGAACCAGCGTCTGTGTGAAAACATTGCCTCTCAGGTCCTTTTAGTTTTGAACTCCCCTAACCTAGGGAAAGACATTGGTGATTTATCTTATCTATGCCCCCTCATGATTTTAAAAACCAAGGTCACTCCTCAACCTTCTGAGCTGCAGGGTAAAAGGTCCAAGCCTATCCAGCCTATTTAATAACTCAAACCTTCCATTCCCAGCAACATCCTTTTCTGAACCCTCTCCAATTTAATAATATCCTTCCCATAGCAGGGTGACCAGGACTTTACACAGTACGCCAGAAGAGGCCTCACCAACATCCTCTACAAAGTCTTTATGATGTCTCAACCCCTGTACTCAAGGTCTGAATAATGAAGGGAAGTGTGCAAAATGTCTTTCTAACAACTTTTTCTATTTGTGATGCCACTTTGAAAGAGCTATGCACCTGAACTCTTGAACTCTCTGCTCAAAAACACTCCCCAGGCCCTACCACTAATTTTATAATTCCAGCCCTGGTTTGTCTTGCATTTATCTAAATTAAAATCCATCTGTCACTCTTTGGCCCATTGGCCCAGCTGATCAAGATCCTTAGATAACTGCACTGTCCACTAAACCACCAAATTTTGGTGTTATCCACAAACCTACTCACTTCCTATATTCTCCTCCAAATTTTTTATATAAATAACAAATAACAGTGGACCCAGCACTGAACCCTATGGTACACCATTGGTCACAGATCTCCAGTTCGAAAACAACTCTCTGCCACCATTCTCTGTCTCCTACCACCAAGGCAGTTTTGTATCCAGTTGGCTAGCTCTCTCTGGATCCCATGTGATCTAGAGTTGAAAGTGTGGTGCTGGAAAAGCACAACAGGTCAGGCAGCATCAGAAGAGTAGGAGAATCTACGTTTCAGGCAAAAGCCCTTCATCAGGAACCCAAAATGTCAGCTTTTGCCCGAAACATTGATCCTCCTGCTCCTTGGATGCTGCCTGACCTGCTGTGCTTTTCCAGCACCACACTCTTGACTCTTATCTCTAGCATCTGCAGTCCTCACTTTTTCCATGTGATCTAACTGTACGAACCAGTCTACCCTGTCGAACCTTGTCAGAGTTTCTTGAATCATAGGGGATGGCGCGTTTTGAGGAGAAGGCAGGAGAATGAGCTTGAAAAATGTATCAGCCATGACTGAATGGATTAGCAGACTCAATGGCACAAACAGCCTAACTATGCTCCTGTTTTTAATGGGCAATGGTCTTAATCTGTGAAGGAACTGTAAGTGATTAAACTTTCATCCACTTGTATTTGGATGTCATATGCTTTGTGCATGGAAAGATAATCCACAGTTCCTTGTACAGTGCTGCAAGAATCTCGCAGCCTTGAGCGAACATGGGAACTTTGTGTTGAGGAGGCATTGTGTGGCCCTCAATTGCCCAGCATTACATACAAGCCAGATCTCAGACCTGTGGCTGTTTCCCATCTGTTTGATGCTGCTGTTCATCCTGGACTTTGTTCCTTATCAGCTTTGTGCAGCAGGCACAGAGATGACAACAGGTCACATACTTGGATCCATAGCAGAAAATGACATTTAACCACCAAGGCTGAAGCGTTGGATCACAGAGACCTCTAATGAGGAGGGAAATGGGATATCACCAAATGGATCCTTTACATCATTGAGCCAATGAAATTTTCCCACCTGAAACATCAACTCCTCTGATGCTGCTTGACCTGCTGTGCTTTGTCCAGCTCCACACTTTATCGATCTGATTCATAAGTCTGATAAGTCTGACCTCTTTCCACCTATCACATTTCCGACGCCCTTCCCCCAAGTCCCTCCTCCCTACCTCTTATCTTAGCCTGCTGGACAAACTTTCCTCATTCCTGAAGAAGGGCTTATGCCCGAAACGTCGATTCTCCTGTTCCCTGGATGCTGCCTGACCTGCTGCGCTTTTCCAGCAACACATTTCCAGCTCATAAGTCTGATACTCAAGCCATGTGGCACATACGCAGTAGGAAATTGTAAGTGTGTGAGGAAGAATGAGATCTTTGCCCTTCATTCCCACACTCCACCTTACCCAAGGAACGCAGAATTGCAAATGAAATAATGGTGTGAAAATTTTCATAACCAAAGGTGTGAGGTAAACAGGTCTAGAACCTTGTGCAGTTGATGAAACTTTGGGATGTGTTTGTGAATTGTGGAATGCAGGTTAGACCAACAGGGCTTACACCCCCGTTACAAGTGGAACATTAATCCTGACTGATCTCTGTGAGTTCTCTGACTAACTCACCACTAATCCTCAGGCTGTTCGCACAGGACTTGTGGGACTGACCATGGCCCACTCTCTGGACTGTAATGATACAGAACCCCTGACTCTGAGCATTCCAAATGGCTGACTGACCGTGTCCAAGCCCCTGAAATGAGATTAGATGTTGCCCTTGACTTAGTGTATTGGTATTCCCTGACAGATGACTGTCCCCCTTGATTTGACAAAGGACTACTCCCACAGACTTTGAACATAGCCATTTAGTTGAGGCGCATGCAGTGCTGGTACATGGTGTAAATGTCACATTGACATAGCATGGTATTGTGTAGCAACATGTCTACTCCCTTCACTGATCATTGCTGGCAAACAGGACAAGCTGCCTGGCTTTGTACTGTGTCGAACGCAAGGCAAGACAAAAGTACTGTTAGCATGATAGCTCTATATGAGGTACCAATAGGCAGAGCAAGGCAGAGATACTGTGAGTCTCTAAGAAGGCACAAAAGGATTGAGTGCTAAGAAAGCAAGCTACGATCCTGTTCCAGTTCCTGCTCCTCAGATGCTGCCTGACCTGCTGTGCTTTTCCAGTACTACACACTTGACTCATGATTTGGGTGCCTATCCTTGTATGCAAATTGACCTGGCAGTGGTGAAATGCTGAATAGTATTATAATTGAGTTAGAAATATGCCCTGCTGATGTGTTACTTTGCTGATGCCAACCTGCATGGACAGAGGGTGTGGGCGATTGTTGCTCTGAGGTGTTGAAAATGCTGGACAAGATGGAGGTGTGGAGAAGATGCAGCAGAGGGCCAGATATTCAATCATGATTTCGATGTTGGGAATTGTCACTATCTAGTTTCTTTCCACTACCCAGGAAAATAGCAACCAGTATATAAGTCAGGTGAGATTAAGTAACAAAAATAGAAATTGCTGGTGAAGCTCAGCATGGCAGCATCTGTGGGAAAAAGTCAAGAGTTAATATTTTGAGTCATTGCAAGATGAGGAGTCACGGACCTACTGAGTTTCACCACAAATTTCTGTTTTATTTCAGATCTCCAGCATCTGCAGTTCTTTATTTTCTTTGCGATTAGGTGACATTGAGATATTATTGCATCCAAATATGCTCCTCACCACTGACAAAAGATATACGTATTGAGTCATTGAAACATTATGTGGAAAATTAGACATTTTCTTCTGGACATCGAAAATTTGCCATCTTGCTGTATTTTCCCAACGATCTTGCATTATCTGTGATTTCCAAGGGTTTGGGAAGACTGCCCAGTGTTTCTGTTTAACATTGTAGGGAGGGAGATACTGTTGTATGAGTCTTTGCAGGCCATTGTAGTACATCCTGTAAGTAATAGATACTGAAGTTTCTGTGTGTTGGTGGGGTAGAGGGCTGCGTGCTGAGTGAGGAGTCTGCTGGAGCCTGGTGGATAATGACTGTAAAGATATTTGCACTGATTAAGTAAAATGTTCCATCGTGGTGAGTTTTCAGGTTTTTAAAAATTACTCTTATTACTGCTATCTTCAGTGTTTTATCACATTTGATTTGATTTGATTTATTATTGTCACATGTATCGAGATATAGTGAAAAAAAATGTTGTTTTGCGTGCTATAAAGACAATTCTTGAAACTTGAAATAGTTCAGAAAAGATTTACAAAGATGTTGCCAGGGTTGGATGCTTTGAACTGTAGGGATTGGCTGAATAGGCTAGGGCTGTATTCCCTGGAGCGTCGGAGTCTGATGGGGTGAGCTTATCGAGGTTTATAAAATCATGAGGGGCATGGATAGGGTAAATAGACAAAGTCTTTTCCCCAGGGTGTGGGAGTCCAAAGCGAGAGGGCATAGGTTTAAAGTGAGAAGGGAAAGTTTTAAAAGGGACCTAAGTGGCAACTTTATCATGTAAGGGTGGTGCATGCATGGAATGAGCTGCCAGAAGAAGTGGTGAAGGCTGGTACAATCACAACATTTAAAAGTCATCTGCGTAGGTATTTGAACAGGAAGGGTTTAGAGGGGTATGGGCCAAATGCTGGCAAATGGGACTAGATTTATTTGGGATGTCTAGTCAGCATGGATAAGTTGGACTGAAGGGTCTGATTCTGTGCTGTACAGCTCTATGACTCTAAATTATACCTTACATAAGTACGTCAAGGTAATAGAACAGAATGCAAAATATAGTGTTACAGCTGCAAAGAAGGCGTGGAGAATGATCAGCTTCAATATATTAGAGGTCCATTCGAAAGTCTGGTAACAATGGAGAAGAAGCCATTCTTGAATCTGTTGCCGTGAGTTTTCAAACATTTGTATCTTCTACCCGATGGAAGAGAGTATAACCAGGGTGAGAGCGTTCTCTTATTATGTTAGTTGAGTTCCCAAGCAGGAAGTGTAGATGGATTCAATGGATGGAAGGCTAGTTTGTGTGATAGACTGGGCTGCTTTCACAACTTTGACTCATCCTTGACTTTGACCTTATTTTTGGTTTGATGATTTTTGGCATTAGCAGATCAATTAGTTATTGCAGAGTACTCAGCCCATGTCCAGCACTGGTAGCATTGGTTTTGATATGGCTGGTCCAAATATGTGTTTGGTGAATGACAACGCCTAGGTACTGTTGTAAGTGCTCAGTGACTGTAATACTGTTGATTGTTAAGATGAGATGGCTATCTTTGTATTGTTTGAGATAGTTATGACATGGCACTTGGATGACGTAAATGTTACCTGTCACTTGGCAGATGAAGTCTGGATGTTATCCAGATTTTTTTGCAGGATCAGGTCTACTAATTAGAGAAGCTGTGAATGGAGTTGAACATCATACTTGTGACTTTATGTTGGAAAGGAGATCACAGATGAAGGATTCATAAAGAGATATTTGGATGGAAGATAATAGCCCAAGCGATTGTTGCATGTTTCCTTGCAGCTATGATTACTGGTCTCCAACAATCATAATAAGCATCAATTTTGTCAGGTGCAACTCAGTCATTGCAGGATTCTGGCTTAATTTCATTGAATTAATTTGCTCCAATTTATTGGTGCTATATTCAGATTAATGCTGCTCTGACAAAAATATGTTACATCTCATCTTTGCCCTGGCATTCATCTCTTGCATTTAGTTTTGGATTAAGGGTGTTATGAAGTCCTGAGTTTATTTACTGGGATTCTGTGAAGACATTACAAGTGCGGTGGACAATGGGGACCCAATAGATGTGTGTGAACTTGGATTTCCAAAAGGCATTCGTTAAGGTGCTACACAAAAGGCTACTGCATACAATAAACTTGCACAGCGTTAAGAGTGATGTATTAGCATGGATAGAAAATTGGTTAACTAAGATGAAGCAACGAGTGCCGATAAATAAGTGCTTTTCTGGTTGGCAATCAGTGACTGGTGGTGTTGGGATCGCAATTGTTTACAATTTGTGTAGATGATTTGGAGTTGGGACCATATATAGTGTATCAAAGTTTGAGGATGTCACTAAGATAAGTGGTACAGCAAATTGTGCAGAGGACTCTGAAAGTTTGCAGAGGGATACAGATAGTTTAAGTGAGTGGGCAAAGTTCTGGCAGACAGAGTACAATGTTGATAAATGTGAAATCATCCATTTTGATAGGAATAGCAGTAAAAAGGACTATTACTTGAATGGTAAAAAATGTCACCCTGCCACTACGCAGAGGCACCTGGATGTCCTTGTGCATGAATCACAGAAGGTTGTTCTGCAGGTACAACAGGTACTTAAGAAGGCATTTGTGCTTAAAAGCAGGGAGGTTATTTTGCAGCTGTGTAGGATGCTGGTGAGGCCACACCTCGAGTACAGTGTATTGCTTTGATCTCCTTACTTAAGAAAGATGTACTGGCACTGAAGGGGGTGTAGAGGAGGTTCACAGGTTGATTCCTAGTTGAGGGGGTTGGCTTATGAGGAGAGACTCAGACTGGGATTATATTCATTGGAATTTAGAAGAGTGAGGGGTGACCTTATTGAAACATATAAAATTATGAAGGGGATAGATATGACCATGAAATAGGGAGGATGTTTCCACTGGTGGGTGAAACTAGGACAAGAGGGCATAGCCTCAAAGTTAAGTGGAGCAGATTTAGGACTGAATTGAGGTGGAACATCTTCACTCAAAGGGTTGTGTATCTGTGGAATTCCTTGCCAAGTGAAACAGTTGAGGCTTCCTCATTGAATGTTTTTAAAGCTAAAATAGATAATTTTTTAAACAGTAAAGGAATTATGGGTGATGGTGAGAGGGGGGTAAGTGGAGTTGAGGCCACCAAGAGATCAGCCATGATCTTATTGGATGGTGGACCAGGCCCGAAGGGCTGGATGGCCTACTCCTGCTCCTAGTTCTTGTGTTGAGAGTCAAGCAGTTCTGCTGGGATCTGAATTGATTTCCAGATTTTATTGAGGAGGTGTAGCTTGATAGGACATTTTAAGACCCCTTAATCAATTTTGATTTAAAAATGCTTTATAGAGTTATTATTATCTGGGTTAGATTTAACCTTTATTAATGGATTGAGTGTACAAAAACACAGTTGATGAGCAGATGGAGATGGTGACATTTTAATCAATCAAAAATCTGAAACTGAAAACCTAGCCTAATGGTGAACTGCCAATTATCAAAAAAAAGTATTTATTTCACTAATGTCCTTTTGGCAGAAAAATATGCCATCCTTACTTGGTCTAATCAATATGTAATTCCAGACCCACAGCAATGTGATTGAGTCTTAACTACTCACTGGGTATTTAACAAAGGACAATAAATGCTGGTTCAGCCAGTGACACCCACATTTTCTAATTCATTTGTGGGATGTGGGCATCACTGGGTAGGCCATTATTTATTGCCTGTTCCTAATGGCCCAGAGAGCAGTTAATAGTCAGCCACATTGTTGTGGGTTTGAAGTCACATGGTGGCTAGACTGGGTAAGAATTCCTCTCTAAAGTTTTTCTCCCTAAAGGACGTTAGTGAACCAGATGGGTTTCCTGACAATAGATAATGGATTCATGGTCATTAGTAGACTGTTAATTCCAGTTTTTTGAAATTAAATTTAAACTCAGCTATCTGCCAGAGTGGGATTCAAATCTGGGTCCCCAGAACATTACCTGGATCTCTGGATTAACAGTTCAGTGATAATAGCCATCGCTTCCCCTTAATCTCATGAATGAATGAAGAAAAAAATGGCTGCACTACAACAGCTTGGTTGTGGCAATCAACAAATTAAAGAAAATGTTTTAATTATATTTTACAGTTGCAAAATAGCGATGACAACATTTTTATGTGTACCACTTCTGTGCTCACCAACTTGCATTTCATTCCATTAAAGTGACCAGGTGAAATGATGGGTGGAGAAGCAGAAAATTACGGCAATCAAGTGTGAGTGAGCTACATGCAAGTGGACTGAAAGCAAAAGTTATAGAATTACAGTGAAAGAACAAAGCAATTGTAAGTCATACAAATAATCAAAAAAATCTTGAACATTCAAATTACTGTGTCTTGTTGAACAATGCATCAAAACAACACTGTGAAGCCAAAACGGCAGCAGATCCAAAGCTGTTTCAGTTCCAGTGATTCTGAGATCTGATTTCTTTTGGATGAAAGGTTTCTTCCCAGCGGTAGGGCAAGAAATATTGTCAGATTGCATTCCCAATTTCCTATGAAGGTCATAGGTGGAAATTGTGACCTATGACACATGCTGATAATTTAGTGGTCTCCTGGCAATACTAGACCAACTTGAGGAAAACTGAAAACAAAAGCTCCAAATTAAACCTGCAGGAAGCAGAATAATGTGAGTGGGGAGTGGAAAATAAAATAAAAGTAAATCCAACTGTGTGCACTGGAAGTAGTGAAATACTCTGAATAGTCAATATTTTAAAGTGTATATGATCTGAACAAAATAATTTTATTTTTATTCACTCATGAGACATGGACATTGCATTTATTACCTGTATCGAGTTGCCCTTGAAAAAGTGGTGGTGAGCTGTCCTCTTGAACCGACCCACAATGCCTTTAGGGAGGGAATTCCAGGATTTTGACCCAGCGACAGTTTAAGGAATGGCAATATATTTCCAACTCAGGATGGTAAGTGGCTTGGAGGGGAACTTGCAGGCGGTGGCACTCCCAGGTATCTGATGCCCTTGTCCTTCATGATGGAAGTGTCATAGGTTTGGAAGATGCTCTCTCAGCTATTTGTTGAATTTCTGCAATGCGTCTTGTATCTAATACACAATGCTACTACTGAGCATCGATGGTGGAGGGAGTAGGTGCCTGTGTCTGCAGTGCCAATCAACCGGACTGCTTTGACCTGGAAGCAGTCAAGCTTCTTAAGTGTCGTTGGAGCTGCATTCATCCAGGCAAATGAGAAGTATTCCATCACACTCCTGACTTGTGCCTTGTAGATGGTGGAAGTGAGAACTGCAGATGCTGGAGATCAGAGTCGAAGAGTGTGGTGCTGGAAAAGCACAGCCGGTCAGGCAGCATCTGAGGAGTAGGAGAGTTGACGTTTCAGGCTTAAGCTCTTCATCAGGAAGATTATGCTCAAAACGTCGACTCTCCTACTCCTCGGATGCTGCCTGACTAGCTGTGCGTTTCCAGCACCACACTCTTCGACTTAGGAAATGGTGGACAGGCTCTGGGGACTCTGGAGGTAAATTACTCACCACAGCATTCCTAGCTTCTGACCTGCTTATGTAGCCACTGCTTTTCTGTGGCAAGTCCAGTTCAATTTCTGGTCAGTAGTAATCTCAAGGATGTTGATAGTGGGAGATTCAGTGATGGTAAAACCACTGAATCTTCTGGAGGAGACTGAGATGGATCATCTACTCAACACTTCTGGCTGAGGATTGCTGCAAATGCTTCAACTTTATCTTTTGCAAAGATCTGTTGGGCTCTTCCATCATTGAGGATAGGGATCTTTGTGGAGCCTTCTCCTTCATTGAATTGTTTAATTATCCATCACCATTCACAACTGGATGTGTCATGACTGCAGAGCTTAGAACTGATGTTCTGGTTGTGAGATCATTTATCTCTGTCTAATACTTGCTGTTTGTCCTGCAGGTAGTCCTCTTTGGTAGCTTCACCATGTTGACACCACATTTTTTGGTCTACCTGGTGCTGTTCCTGGCATATCCTCCTCTATTCTCCATTGAATAGCTACTTTCCTTATCATATTAAAAGCATTGCATTTTCCAAACATAATCGACTCTCTGCACACTATTTGACACAGAGAGGGATAATTCAGATAAGTTCATAAGGCCTGAAGAAAAACGTCATGATTGTGGAACAGAAGAGCAATTTTGTTAAAGCACATAGCTTGTATCAGAAGAGGATAAAGGGTTTAGTAATGGCAATCGGGCAATAGAGGCAATGAAGCCATTAGTGGATTAGATTCCACAAGGCTTTGTTATGGGCCCTTGCTGCTTGTGATGTATATTGATGATTTAATCTTAAACATAGGGGTGATGATCAAGCAGTTTGAGAATGATATGATTGGATGGTAAGCAGTAAGGAGGACAGACAGAAACTGCAGGAAGATATCAACGGGCTGTTCAGATGGACAGAGCAGTGGCAAATAGAATTCAACTAGAATAAATGAGAGATAAACGTGAGGGATGGTATGGTAGCTCAGTGGTTAGCACTGCTGCCTCACGGTGCCAGGGACCAAGGTTTGATTCCACCCTCGGCCGACTGTCTGTGTGGAGTACGCATGTTCTCCTCGTGTCTGTGTGGATTTCTACTGGTGGTCCGGTTTCCTCTCACAGTCCAAAGGTATGGCGGTTAGGGTGGATTGGCCATGCAAAATTGCACACAGTGTCCAGGGATGTGTAGGTTGCATTAGCTATGGGAAATGCAGGATGGAGTATGGGTCAGGGTGGGATGCTCTTTGGAGGGTCGGTGTGGACTCATTGGGCTGAATGGCCTGTTTCCACACTGTGGGGATGTTATGATAATACGTTTGGGGAGGCCCAAAAGTGAATGATAGGGGCCTGGAAAGTACGGAAGATCAGAGGGACCTTGTTATGCCTGTCCACAGATTCCTGAAGATAGGAGAGCAGTTAGATAAGGTGGTGAAGAAGGCTTGTGGGAAGGCCTTTATAGCTGAGGCACAGAATACAAGAGCGGGCAGGTTATGCTGCATCAGTTACATCTGGAGTATGTTATAGAAAAGATTTGATTGCATAAGAGGGGGTGCAGAGGAGATTTACAAGGATGCTACCTGAACTGGTGGATCTGAGCTCTGAAGAAAGGTTGGATAGAGTGGGGCTATCTTCTTTGGAGCAGTAGAGGCGGAAAGAGAACCTGATAAGGCTATGAGGGACATAGACAGGGTGGCTAGAAATCCACTCTTTTCATTCTTAGAGGAGTCAATAATTGGGACATAGATTTAAGGTGAGAGGAAGATGAAGGAGAGAGTTCAGGACAAATGTTTTGAACCAGAGGACAAGAGGAGTCTGGAACTCACAGACTGAAAGGATGATCGAGTTGAAAACTGTTGTAACATTTAAGCCGAGGTTAGATATTCACTTGTGTTGTCATAGCCTTCAGGGCATGAGCCAAGAGCTGACAGATTTAGTCAGATGTTTGTTGACAAGTGGACACAATAGGCTGAATGGTTTCCATCTGTGCTGTAAATGTCTATGAATCTACATGGTGGTTTGATATGCACACCTCTGTTCATCCTCCTGTGCCATGTCCACTATAATGTCCAATACAAGTAGACCGCTGAATCCAATACCCCCTGATAGGCACATTCTACGAAGTGGAACATAACATTGAATCTACATAAAGTGCTCCCTATAGGCAAATATCAACATGTGATACCATAACAATATTTAGAGTGTTTACCTTTTATAACTGGTCAGGTCCTTTAGTTGTTTTTCATAATCTGAGCCTATTTAGCCATGTGCAAATGCTTTGGGTCCCAGCAATGTTTGTCATGTCTTTATCTATGAACGCTATGCCAAATAAATGTCAAAATGTTGCTGCTGTTTTGTAAGAACTTCAGGACACTGGTGCAGCCCTGCAATGATCTCGCAGAGGTGTTTCTCCCTGACAATACTTAGTTGAGTATGAAGTTAAAAATCACACAACACCAGGTTATAGTCCAACAGGTTTATTGGAAGCACACTAGCTTTCGGAGCGACGCTCCTTCATCAGGTGATCTCCTTCATTACAATCACCTGATGAAGGAGTGTCGCTCCGAAAGCTAGTGTGCTTCCAATTAAACCTGTTGGACTATAAACTGGTGTTGTGTGATTTTTAACTTTGTACACCCCAGTCCAACACCGGCATCTCCGAATCATAGTTGAGTATGAGTGGAGTTAGTGAGAAAGAAAACAAATAGAAAGAAGGGAATGCTGGATGACTAAAGAAATTGAGGGTTTGGTTAAGAAAAAGAAGAAAGCATATGTAAGGCATAGACAGGATAGATTGAGTGAATCCTTAGAAGAGTATAAAAGCAGTAGTAGTATACTCAAGACGGAAATCAGGAGGGCAAAATGGGGAACATGAGATAGCTTTGGCAAATAGAATTAAGGAGAATCCAAAGGAGTTTTACAAATACATTAAGGACAAAAGGGTAATGAGGGAGAGAATACGGCCCCTCAAAGATCAGCAAGGTGGCCTATGTGTGGACCCACAAGGGATGGGGCAGATACTAAACGAGTAGTTTGCATCAGTATTTACTGTGGAAAAGGACATGGAAGATATAGAATGTAGGGAAATAGATGGTGACATAGGACATAGAACATAGAACATAGAAGAATACAGCGCAGTACAGGCCCTTCGGCCCTCGATGTTGCGCCGATCCAAGCCCATCTAACCTACACTAGCCCACTATCCTCCATATGCCTATCCAATGCCCGCTTAAATGCCCATAATGAGGGAGAGTCCACCACTCCTACTGGCAGGGCATTCCATGAACTCACGACTCGCTGAGTAAAGAACCTACCCCATCTTGAAAAAAGTCCATATAACAGAGGAGGAAGTGCTGGATGCCTTGAAAAGCATAAGTGTGAATAAACCCCCAAGACTGGACCAGGTGTACCCTAGAACTCTGAGAGAAGCTAGGGAAGTGATTGCTGGGCCTCTTACTGAGATATTTGTATCATCGATAGTCACAGGTAAGGTGCCAGAAGACTGGAGGTTGGCTGACGATGTGCCACTGTTTAAGAAGGGTGGTAAGGATGAGCCAGGGAACTATAGACCAGTGAGTCTGACGTCAGTAGTGGGCAAGTTGTTGGAGGGAATCCTGAGGAACAGGATGTACATGTATTTGGAAAGGCAAGGACTGATTAGGGATAGTCAACATGGCTTTGTGCATGGGAAATCATGTTTCACAAACTTGATTCAGTTTTTTGAAGAAGTAACAAAGAGGATTAATGAGGGCAGAGCAGTAGATGTGATCTATACGGACTTCAGTAAGGCGTTCGACAAGGTTTGGCATGGGAGACTGATTAGCAAGGTTAGATCTCACGGAATACAGGGAGAACTAGTCATTTGGATACAAAACTGGTTCAAAGGTAGAAGACAGAGGGTGGTGGTGGAGGGTTGTTTTTCAGACTGGAGGCCTGTGATCGGTGCTGGGTCCTCTACTTTTTGTCATTTACATTAATGATTTGGATGCGAACATAAGAGGTACAGTTAGTAAGTTTGCAGATGATACCAAAATT
>NC_057722.1:69235389-69257821 GCF_004010195.1 Chiloscyllium plagiosum | reverse complement strand
GAGAGGGGAAAGATATAAAAGAGACCTAAGGGGCAACTTTTTTACACAGAGGGTGGTACGTGTATGGAATCAGCTGCCAGAGGAAGTGGTGGAGGCTGGTACAATTGCAACATTTAAGAGGCATTTGGATGGGTATATGAATAGGAAGGGTTTGGAGGGATATGGGCCGGGTGTTGGCAGGTGGGACTATATTGGGTTGGGATATCTGGTTGACAGGATAGGTTGGATCGAAGGGTCTGTTTCCATGCTGTATACCTCTATGAAAGAAAAACATGTAGAGCAATGTGAAGTGGAATAGCCTTTTAATGATGTAACAGTAAGATGAGAGCCTGGTCTATCTTGGATTACCATGTGTTTAGTCTTAATATGGAAGAAACAGTGTTAGAAAGAAGCTGAGCTGACCTGCTGAGTTTTGCCAGCAACTTCTGAATTTATTTATAAAGAAGCTTAAGCTTGAAGAGAGTCATAGAGACTCATGCAGCACAAAAATAGCCCCTTCGATCCAATCAGTCCATGTCGAACTTAATCACAAACTAAACTAGTCCCACCTGCCTGCTCCTGGCCTGTATCCCTGAATACCTTTCCTATTCATGTCCTTATCTAAATGTGTTTTGAATGTTGTGCCCACATCCACCACTTCCTCTGGAAGTTCATTCCAAACGTGAATCACCCTCTGTGTGAAAAATGTTAAATCTCTCTCCTGTCATTTTAAAAATATGCCCCCAGCCTTGGAACTCCTCATCCTTGGCAAAATACAACTATCATTAACTCTATCTATACCTGCTCATGATTTTATGAACTTATATAAACCTCAATCTCCTATGCCCCAGTGAAAAACGTTCTTGACCTTGTCTTCTCCTCAAGCAATCTGTCTGGAACCCAAACTCATGGATTTGGGCACAAAACCACACATAAAAGAATTGACATGAGTGTAAAGCTTTATAAAAATTTCGAGGTTATACTGGCTTGGTGAGAACCATTGGAAAAGTACTAATGCGGTCAGAAATAGTTACATTTTGAAAAATGAAGCCAAATGGAAAGGTTGTTGTGGACAATATTAAGAAAGTAGTTCGTATGTGCTGGTGTAATACAGCAAATATTTTATTAACCAGAACCTACAGGATCAGGAGTGTGCCGGTTCATCAAATATTCTGGATAACCAAGAGGTTACACATGACCACAGTAAACCCTGACCAAGTGAAGTTTCGAGACATCAAAATCCCTCAACAAAATCTATGTGAAAACATCAACACAACTTCCAAAATCAAATTGAAAACACACAGTAAGTAACAGAAAGTAATGCAGCGAATATATTATGTCACTGTTATAACATAATTACTCAGACATCGTGGTTTGATCACAGTATTTGGGGTAGATATTTTGTTGGTTTATCAAGGTTGCTGGTTGAAAAGATGCTGGTTTAATCAATGTTTGCTGTCTTTCAAATACTGTGACAATGACTTGGAAATTATCGATCCCCCTCCTCCCCACATACAACTTTGCCTGGATTTTTTTTGTGAGTGTCATATAACATATAGTATTGGAATTTCAACAGAGTAAGAATCTGATATCCCTGACAGCTGTATCATGCTTGATACTCATGGGCTGAATTTTACTGGCTGCAGTGAAGGAGAAGGGTTTGGTAAAATTGCAGGGAGTCAGTTCACAGAAGTTGTGGTCCTACCAGAAGGACATTTTGCTGACAGCGGGGCTAAATGTCCCGCTGTCAGCAAAAGGTACATGCTGCTCACCTCAAGGAGGTGGGCAATTAACTTAGGTAATCAACGAATTTCCTATTTTACTGCCTCAACAACATTGCACCGCAGCAGGGTGGCTTTTCAACATATGGGAAGGCCACCAGGCCTAAGTGGGGCATACTCTTCGATACAACTGATGGGGGTGGTGGAGGGAGAAGAAGGTGCGAAGACTATATCAAATAAGGGACCGTGGATAATGATAACAACCCATGGTTCAAAAACCTCACCCCCTCTCTCCCTGGGTTTCCTCTCTGAACCTTGCCCCCTGAATGTTTTTTTCACTTCCCACAATCCCCCCCAAACCTCCTGCATACATCAGTCATGGCCACTTCTCCTGGTATTGTTGCTGCACATTCAGAAGTGCTAGGCTTTGTTATTGGACCATAGTTTGGAGACCCATCAGCTATCTTTAATTGGATGGCCAAATAGGAGGGTCAACACCTTGGCAGATTTGCTGACTGGGTTGCACTGTTCACAAATGTGACCTCAGAACTCTCTTTTCACCCTAATGTTAGCATACACAGCTGCTAAACATTAGGCTGCTCTTTGCAATTTAGGTGTGTGTTATAGATATCAGCTATCATATTACTAGAAAATCAACTAATGAGATATTGACATATCTCACAGATGCAGCATTGTAAACAAAAATGACCAAATTTAGCTGTGTGGGTCGAGTCTTATAATAATCCTTTTTTCACTGTTTTGTAACTTGTAGTTATGATTACTAGACTCTGCAACTCAGCACTCTTAAAGCATTTTGCACAACTCTGGCTAAGTTAAAAATTTGTTTCATTATCTTGTAACATTGAGCATAAAATTGGCTTCAAGTGTCTGAATTTTATCATACAAGATGAATTTAAGGTATCTTTATTGCAGTCGATGACAATTGATGGGCACTTCTGTTTTATTTAGAGTCAAGAAAAGTTAATTTTACTTTCCTTCTGTGATGTAAATATTCTGCACAATGCAAGAATGAGGTCAGTTTGTATCCTTCACTGGTATTACTATTAGGCAGCTGACATGTTCACTGGCCTTGATATGTATTAGCTCATTCAGCTAATTGGGTAGTTTGTGATGGAGGGTGATACCAGTAAGTGTGAGTTCAGTTTCTAACCAGTTGAGGTTGCCATGAAGGTCTCTCCCCTTGCCTGAGGGAAGGTGGCCCTCAGGTTAAACCACCACTAGTCATGTCTCTCTGATGACAAAGCAATCCTGTGGGACAACGTCAACTTTATATCATATTTGCAACCATGTAAAATATTTTCCTTCAATAGTTTCAACAACTTTGCTACTTTTGAGTTAGCACATGTAGAAATTATAATATAGAGACAAAAAAAGAGGACACTTGCTTAGCATTTTTGTCGACAAGGTCAGATAGGCTAAGTAAATGTGATCAAGACTATGTTAACATGCCTTTATCTCAGGTCATGGGAAAAGAGGAGGCAATTTGTAGTGACTGGAACTAGTTAGATCTTATTAACGTTAAAATCCTTGGTTGGGGGTGTTAACCGGACCCTATCAGGAAGCCCTGGGTGATAGTTATAAACAGGGAATTCCTGACTCCAGGGATTGATTCCCTGCTGGCTGGCCACAGCCAGTGTACTGTATACTTGTAAATAAAGGGTGACTTGGTGACAGGATACTGGCCTCTATGCAGTTATTTCACAATTCAAACACTTGCAGGACTTGAAATTGACGAGGAGGATATATTTGATTGGGCTGTCTATACTAAGAGTTGATAGGGGATCAGGACTGGTAAGATGTACCTAAGGGTACAGAGGAATTTGAGAGTTCAAATCGCAGAAGCTGGGCCCAAAGTTTTCCACACTTCATTCAGAATAATCCTCAGGCAGCATTGGCTCAAATCCCACCATGGCAGCTGATGAAATTTGAACCCAATTATTAACATCTGGAATTGAAAGCTCGTCTCAATAGTTGTGCCTGTGGAACTATAGGTTGTTATAAAAGCCCATCTTGTTCTACGAGGAAAGGCTGAGGAACTTGAGGCTGTTTTTATTAGAGAGAAGGAGGTTGAAAGGTGACTTAATTGAAACATATAAGATAATCAGAGGGTTAGATAGAGTGGATAGTGAGAGCCTTTTTCCTCGGTTGGCGATGGCTAGCAAGAGAGGACATAGCTTTAAATTGAAGGGTGATAGATACTGGCAGATGCCAGAGAGAGTTTCTTTACTCAGAGAGCAGTTGAGGCATGGAACGCACAGCCTGCAACAGTAGTAGACTCGCCAGCTCTAAGGGCATTTAAACGGTCATTGGATCGGCAAATGGATGAGAATGGAATAGTGTAGGATAGATGGGCTTCAGATTGGTTCCAGGTCGGCGCAACATCAAGGGCTGAAGGGCCTGTACTGCGCTGTAATGTTCTATGTTCTATGTTCACTAAGGTCATTTTTCTTTAGAACAGGAAGTTTACCAGCTTTAACTAGTTTTGCCTACACTTGACTTTTGGGCCACAGCAATTTATATTTGATCCTTAACTACCCCCTTAAACAGCCTGTCAAGCCACTCAATTCAAAAATAATTAGGGAATGGGTCAAAAATGATGGACTTTGTCAGAGACGTCCACATCCCAGGTAGAATAAATTAATAGTTGTTACAATTAAGTGAGGAGATAGAATTGTCTCTGCCTTTTTTAACCCACACTTAATTGTTTACAATAAGTATTTTAATTAATTTTTTAGCACACAGCTATCACACTTCAATTCAAACTTTGGTAACTGGATCAAAATGAAGGAACTAATTCCAAAGTTTTCTTGAGTGAAATCAACAGGAATTTTATTAGAGGGAGATTAGAGATTCCCTACACTGTGGAAACAGGCCTTTCGGCCCAACCAGTCCACACCGACCCTCCGAAGAGCAACCCATCCAGACCCATTTCCCTCTGACTAATGCACCTAACACCTATGGGCAATTTAGCAAGGTCAATTCACCTGACCTGCACATCTTTGAACTGTGTAAGGAAACAGGAGCACCTGGAGGAAACCCACGCAGACACAGGGAGAATGTGCAAACTCCACACAGAGAGTTGCCCAAGGCTGGAATCAAACCTAGGACCCTGGTGCTGTGAGGCAGCAGTGCTAACCACTGGGCCACTGTGCTGCCCCTAATTAGCTATTATTATTAGCTATTATTATAATTAGCTATTATCCTGAAAAAAAAGGTTCAACACACATACAAAACACAGGTATGAAGTTCAAAAAGGAAAGAATGTTGGTACAGAAGTATAGGCCACTCATTTTTTTCAAAAGAAAGATTTTAAACCTGAGGCCAGTTATTCTAATTATTATCTTGGTCAATAAAAAGTGGAACAGGAATGGCACAGCAGGTCAGGCAGCATCAGAGGAGCAGGAAAGTCACGTTTCAGATTGGGGTCCTTTATCAGAACCTTGTTTCTTCATTAGCTATGAATTTTCCAGATATTCTATGGACAATTTTTAAAATGCTTTTCACTAGGCATTGATGTCAAGATTGAGAGAGACAGGGAGAAAAGGAGACTACTAGTGTCCTGCTAATAGCTCACATTTATTTATTTCTCAGTCTTATTGTTGAAAGCAATTGTTGCTGTAGGTCCATTTGGATGTTTCTGAGTCTGATCAATTGTGCTTCCAAATTGAGTATTCTGCAGATAGCCTTACATTCTGCCAATATGTAAATGAATCACACTCGTATGAATTAAACCAGAGATGTAAATTCCTTGAAACTGATTCAGTTGGCTGGTTTGAATTTTACATAGGATGGTAGTCTCAATGCAGTTGGCTTTGGTTGTTTCATATGGGGTACCTGGAATTTACTCAATCTGAGGATTTGCTAAGGGCAAATCATTTTCAACTGAACAATAAAAGAAGGGAACTGTGGATGCTATAAATCTGAAAGAAAAGCAGAAAGTGGTGGAGAAACTCAGCAGATCTGGCAGCATCTGGGGAGAAAAGGCAGAGTTAATGTTTCGGGTCCAGTGGCCCTCCTTCTTCGGGCCAGACCTGCTGAGTTTCTCTTGCAATTTCTGTTTTTGTTTCATTTTTAATTAAGTTTTTGGAGTTTTTTGATGAAGTAACAGAGAACACAGAAGTAGGTAATGCTATGGAAGAAAAAGGCAAAGTTTCTCTCCCTTATTAGAGAGAAGACTGGTGGTGAGTGAAATAACTCCACAGAGGCCAGTGTCCTGTCATCAAGTCACCCTTTATTTACATGTGAAAAGTCCTTGACACTGACCAGCTCTCTTAGACCAGCACTTAAAGTGTGAGGATGTCTGACAATCCTGTTTTTATGTGTCAGCCAGGGCTCCCTCATTGGACAAAATTCACAGCCCCAAGGGTGACACAATGGCCCTAGGTTCGATTCCAGCCTCAGGTGACTGTCCTATGTGGAGTTTGCACATTCACCTCGTGACTGCATGGGTTTCCTCCAGGTGCTCTGGTTTCCTCCCACAGTCCAAAGTTGTGCAGGCCAGATGAATCGGTCATGCTAAATTGCCCATAGTGCTAGGTGCATTAGTCAGAGGGAAATGGGTCTGGATGGGTTACTCTTCAGAGGGTCAGTGTGGACTGGTTGGGCCAAAGGGCCTGTTTCCACACTGTAGGGAACCTATTCTAATAAGGGAACTCATATTCTATGAGGTCCACCTGGCTGACCTTGTTACAATCACTACATTCCTCCACCACTGAATCCAAGGACATAGGCTGATTTTTTTTTGTAGCTTCTCCTGGGGTGTTTTTGCACTGGGGCAGGTTCCTACAACTCTGCCTCTAAAATGGATGCCACCATGGGCAGCACAGTGGCACAGTGGTTAGTACTGCTGCCTCACAGCGCCAGAGACCCGGGTTCAATTCCCACCTCGGGCAACTGTCTGTGTGGAGTTTGCACATTCTCCCTGTGTCTGCGTGGGTTTCATCCGGGTGCTCCGGTTTCCTCCCACAGTCAAAAGATGTGCAGGCTAGCTAAATTAGCCATGTTAAAATTGCCCATAGTGTTAGGAGAAGGCGTAAATGTAGGGGAATGGGCCTGGGTGAGTTGCTGTTCAGAGGGTCGGTGTGGAATTGTTGGGTCGAAGGGCCTGCTTTCACACTGTTTAGTAATCTAATCTAATGTACAGCTTGGTCTTGCACCTGGAACATCTTGGAGGATGTTTGTTCCATGGGCATGACAAAGACATCGAGGCGGCGACATCTACCGTGTCCATTCATACAGCCAACTGAACTAACAGGCCACCCCAACCCTGGGGCCAATGTAGTGTGCATGAATTTCCAGAAGTCACTTAGTAAAATGCTGCAAAACAGACTTGTGAGCAAAGTTAGATCTCATGGAATTGAAGAGGTAAAAGCAGCAAAATGGATATGAAATTGGCTGAGTGACATAAAACAGACTAGTGATTAATGGATGCTTTTCAGACTGGATCAAGGTTTATGGTGGAGTTCCTCAAGGGTCAGTACTGGGACCTCTGCTCTATCTGATATATATTCATGACCCAGACCTTGATTTCACATCCTCATAACTCTCTGTACAAAGAAATCTCTCCTGTTCTCAGTTCTAAATCTTTTTGATGAAGTAGACCTCAATAAAGACCTTGCAAATATAATGAACAATCTGCTTTATTTGCAGTGTTCTACTCTTTCATAAAGATTATTTTTGCATCAATCCACAATCTCTGTTATAGCAAAAATAAATATGATTATTGAAGCTTTGCATATCTTACTGGCAAAATATTTTAGTGAGCTGATGTTATCTCCTTTTTAAACTCGTCATGGCATTGAAACATAGAAATTAGGCTCAGGAACAGGCCATATGAGCCTGCTCTGCCTCTCACTATGAGCAAGGCTGACCATCCAACTCAGTGCTCAGTTTTTGCTTTCTCCCCCATATCATTTGATTTGTTTAGTCCCAAAAATAAAATCAACATCTTTCTTGAAAGTCTTCAATATTTTGCCCTCGACATTTTACTGTGGCTGAGAATTCTACAGGTTCACAATTCTTTGTGTAAAGAAATTTCTCCTCATCTCAATCTGAAAAGGCCCACTCTCTGTCCTTAGACTGTGACCCCTGGTTCCCTTGTCATTGAGAACAGCCTTCCTGTATCTGCTCTGTAAAATCCGGTTAGAATTTTATCGGTTTCTGAACTCCAGGGAGTAACCAATCCAGTCTCTCTCTGTACTCTCACCATTCCCTGAATCAGTTTGATAAACCTTGTTTGTACCCCCTCAATAGCCAGAACATCCTTCTTCAGATAAGGAGACCAAAATTATACTCAATATTCCTGGTGTGATCTGACTGAAGCACTGCACAGTTACAGAAAGACATTCCTGTTTCTATACTTCAACTCTCGTTACGAAGGCCACCATACCATTTGCCTTATTCACCATCTGCTGCATCTGTATGGTTTTGCCCTGTACTCCAAGTAGCACTCTAACTCTCTAATCAACATCTTTTACCAAGTTCATAATTATACATTGACTACAAAATGTAGTGGTTAATGCAGTACCTGTTTTTGCAACACAATGCCATACGGAGGTATGGCTTTGAGGGTGAGTTGGAGGTTTGGATTAGGAGTTGGCTGGCTGGAAGAAGACAGAGGGTAGTAGTTGATGGCAAAGGTTCATCTTGGAGTGCCGTCACTAGCGGTGTTCCGCAATGATCTATTTTGGGACCATTGCTGTTTGTCATTTTTATAAATGACCTGGAGGAGGGGTTAGAAGGTTGGGTGAGCAAGTTTGCGGATGATACGAACGTCAGAGGAGTTGTAGACAGTGAGGAAGGATGTGGCAGGTTACAGCGGGATATAGATAAGCTGCAGAACTAGGCAGAAAGGTGGCAAATGGAGTTCAATGTACCTAAGTGTGAGGTGATTCACTTTGGTAACAGTAATAAAAAGATGGGGTACTGGGCTAACAGTCGGATACTTGGTAGTGTGGATGAGCAGAGGGATCTTGGTATCCATGTACACAGATCTTTGAAAGTTGCCACCCAGGTAAATAGTGCGGTGAAGAAGGCATACGGCGTATTGGCTTTTATTGGTAGAGGAATTGAGTTCCGGAGCCCTGAGGTCATGTTGCAGTTGTATAAGACTCTGGTAAGATGGTTAGGGGTTTAGATAGGGTCGACAGTGAGAATCTTTTTCCACGTATGGAGTCATCTATTACAAGGGGGCATAGCTTTAAATTAAGGGTTGGTAGGTATAGGACAGATGTTAGGGGTAGGTTCTTTACTCAGCGAGTTGTGAGTTCATGGAATGCCCTGCCAGTAGCAGTGGTGGACTCTCCCTCATTATGGGCATTTAAGCGGGCGTTGGATAGGCATATGGAGGATAGTGGGCTAGTGTAGGTTAGGTGGGCTTGGATCGGCGCAACATCGAGGGCCGAAGGGCCTGTACTGCGCTGTATTCTTCTGTGTTCTATGTTTAATGTCTGCAATTTTGAGACCAAAAAGGCATCTGTATTGTCATACATACATCTAGTGACTGCTGCATTTTTGGTAATGCTGTTTGCATTGATATTGGGAATATTCAAAGTTTGTGAGAAGATTTGTAGCTCGGGTGCTCGTTGTTGTGGTTGTGTTCGCCGAGCTGGGAATTTGTGTTGCAGACGTTTCGTCCCCTGTTTAGGTGACATCCTCAGTGCTTGGGAGCCTCCTGTGAAGCGCTTCTGTGATGTTTCCTCCGGCATTTATAGTGGTTTGTCTCTGCCGCTTCCGGTTGTCAGTTCCAGCTGTCCGCTGCAGTGGGCGGTATATTGGGTCCAGGTTGATGTATTTGTTGATAGAATCTGTGGATGAGTGCCATGCTTCTAGGAATTCCCTGGCTGTTCACTGTTTGGCTTGTCCTATAATAGTAGTGTTGTCCCAGTCGAACATCAAGAACATTTCTGAACTGACAGCCAGACTACTACGACCACTAGGACTCATAACAGCTCACAAACCAACAGCCCCTCTCAGACAACAACTCACCAGCACAAAGGACCCGATACCCAGCATGAGCAAAACCAACATAGTGTACAAAATCCCATGCAAAGACTGCACAAAACACTACATAAGATAAACAGGAAGACAGCTAATGATCCGTATCCATGAACACCAACTAGCCACGAACTGACACGACCAGTTATCCTTAGTAGCCACACACGCAGATGACAAGCAACATGAATTCGACTGGGACAACACTACTATTATAGGACAAGCCAAACAGAGAACAGCCAAGGAATTCCTAGAAGCATGGCACTCATCCACAGAAGTGCTTCACAGGAAGCTCCCAAGCACTGAGGATGTCACCTAGACAGGGGACGAAACGTCTGCAACACAAATTCCCAGCTCGGTGAACAACAACTGGGAATACGCAACAAAAATATGTAGGGTGGGCAGATTGTGTTATCTTCTTCAGGAAGAAGGGCTTATGCCTGAAATGTCGATTCTCCTGTTCCCTGGATGCTGCCTGACCTGCTGCACTTTTCCAGCAACACATTTTCAGCTCTGATCTCCAGCATCTGCAGACCTCACTTTCTCCTCAAAGATTGTGTTATCAAGCAACTTGTAGCACTGACTTGACTGTAGTCTCATACAACAGCTAATGCCCTCTCTTAATCTCATTGAATATGTATTCCGAGGAGGAAGGATCCCAAGAGCATTTTTTAAAGGGATCATCAAATACTTTCAGATTGATTGCTGATTGATATTTCCTGGCTGTGACTGAGTGAGAGGAATTGTTCAGAGATTTGTATTGCTGCTTAAAGCTGGTGAAGTCTACAGCAAGTGATGGAGCATCAGACAAAGGTCTTGGCTCTGGCTTTAAGTTTGCATGCAAGGTCTTTACTCCCAGTCATTGGTGTTAGGATTTCTAGTCCTCTTACCCTTAACCTTCTGAGGAGAATGAGCTGAGACAAGACAGGGGAGCACTGCAGCTCCAAAAGGAGGGAGGAGAATGGGGACAAAACTTTTCAGTGGAAGACTGATGTGTAATGAGGCAGACTTGATGGGGGTAGCTTAAGGTGAAGGAAAGCCAAGGTGACAGTGACCACAGTATCATAGAATTCATTCTGCAATTTGAAAGGGAGAAAGTTGAATCAGACGTAACAGTACTACAGTTCAATGAAGGTAATTACAAAAACTTGAGGGAGGAGCTGGCCAGAGTTGATTGGAGGGGGAGCCTAGCAGGGAAGATAGTGGAACAGAAATGGCAGGAGTTTCTGGGGGTAATTTGGGAGGTAGAGCAGAAATTCATCCCAAGGAAGAAGAAACACACTAAGGGGAGGATGAGGCAACCATTAGCTGATACAACATAAAATAAAAGAAAGCATATAATGTGATGAAGACTAGTGGGAAGCCAGAGGATTGGAAAGTCTTTGAAAATCCACAGAGGACAAGTTAAAAAAGCAATGGCGGTGGGGGGGATGTTGAAAATGAGGGTAAGTTGGCTAGTAATATAGAAGAAGATTACAAGAGTTTGTTTAGACATATAAAAGATAAAGAGAGAGGCAAGAGTGGACATTGAGCTGCTGGAAAATGAGACAAGAGAAGTAATAATGGGAAATAGAGAAAAGGGAATTGAAACTAAATAAGTATTTTGCATCAGTACCCTATCAGAACTTATAACCTTATAATCTAACTGCACTATTCTGCAGGATCCGATGTTGGTCTTTACAGCTATTGACAATGTTGTCCCTAGGATGCTTCGAGCCAATAAGTAATGCTGAACCTGTTAGACATAAGTCTATTAAGACAGTTCGAGTGCTGTCTGGAATGTCGGGCTACATTGCATACATATGAAAAATTTAAACTTCAACATGGAGCCAAAGATGTTGCCAGGGTTGCAGGGTTTGAGCTATAGGAAGAGGCTTTGAGTTATAGGATATTTGTTCAGCGTTGAGGAGTTGAACCAATGGGTCTGTTTCCATGCTGCGCATCTCTATGCCTCTATAACAGCAATTCACTGGAATATCTTACCAGGAAGATACAAAAAAGTTTGAAAAGTTGAAAAATTTAAACTTCAACATGGAGCCAAAGATGTTGCCAGGGTTGAAGGGTTTGAGCTATAGGAAGAGGCTTTGAGTTATAGGATATTTGTTCAGCTTGAGGAGTTGAACCAATGGGTCTGTTTCTCTATGCCTCTATAACAGCAATTCACTGGAATATCTTGCCAGGAAGATACAAAAAAGTTTGAAAAGTTGCATTTATTTTTGTTATAACACAGGTCTGCCGACAACAGTTGGTAGGTTTCTGTGACCACCTCCTTTGTGAGACAGAGATCTTGCATACACGGTTTACGAAGGATGAGGAGAATATTTTTACCCAGAAAGTGGTGAGCCTATTGAATTCTCAGCCACAGAAAGCAGTTGAGGCCAAAATATTGAACTTTTTCAAGAAGGAGTTAGATGTAGTTCTTCGAGCAAAAATGGGAGTTGGATGATCCTGATGAAAGGCTTATACCCAAAACATTGTTTCTCCTGCTCCTTGAATGATGTCTGGCCTGTTGTGTGTTTCCAGCACCACACTCTCGACTCTGATCTCCAGCATCTGCAGTCCTCACTTTCTCCTGATCAGCCATGACCACATTGAATGGCACAACAGGTCCGAAGGCTGAGTGATCTACATCTGCTCTTAATCTCTATGTTTCCAATTTACCCAGGGTACTTATAGAGACTATCGCTTGAAACAATGTTACTTCTGTTTTGAGTGGGTGCAAGATTCTCCTGCATTCAGAGGTGACACTAGTTGGAGAAGAGTATGATTGATCTCAACTTAAGGAGCAGTTTTCAAGAATGACATTCACAAGATTCTTGTTCATATGTTATTCAGCTAAGCTAGAACTGTACAGGAAAGTTATTGCTCGTAGCCAAACAGTACATGTGGTCAGGCACACTGCCCTTCTAATCTTCTAAGCAGTCTGGGATTCCTCATATGCCTATGCCAGCTTTCCATTTACAATGTGTCAGTCAGGTCACTGCTGAAACGGTCAGCAGAACAGCTTGTTGTAAAGGCTTTCCCAGGGCCCAGCTGTACTAACAGCAGATCAAACAGCAGTTTTACGCTTTATCTGGATTTCTGATGTCCTGGGGGCGAGGGACTGCACGCTCATATGCCTCTGAGCATCTTCAGAGAGTGAAGACATTTACCGTAACAGGAAACATTTTCATTCAATGAATATGCAGCTGCTGTTATTCCAAAAGCTACTGCTGGCATTGCTGGTTCCTCTGCTTCAGTGACATCATACTGCTGTACACTCATTATTACCTCTTTCTTCAGAATCACTAAATCCTATCTGGGTTTGTATCTTGCTGTACCTTCTCGTTTTCCTTACAGACCTCTTATTTCTTACTTTTCCTTAACTTTGGTTTCAGATTCTGAGATCATTTGCCTAAATACTATGAAAACAACCTCCACCCATTTGGAAAATAGATGTTTTTCTTCCTCTTCAGTGCTTAAGTTTACTTCTAGAAACTGAAAGGTGTATCCAAACATCATCCTTGATCCAGATGTCAGTTTGCTTTTCCCAAAAAAAAGAGTTCTGTTGAAGTTTTGTTATCCCCACCCATGTCTATTTCAAACCCATTTAACTGGAAGATGCTTTAATGCAGCATCTTTTACCTGGTTAGCTCATTTAGCTGGAAGGTTGGTTTGTGCTGCAGAGTAATGCTAACAGCATGGGTTCAATTCCCATACCAGTTGAAATTTCTATGAATGACTCTCCATCTCAGCCTCACGCCTCTTTGAGGTTTGGTGACCCTCAGGTGCTCTCTCTCACACGAGAGTGGCCCTATGGTAACTTTACATCTTACTTATTAATACTATTTTGATTTTTTTAATGTATTGTTATATGTTTCTTGCAAATGCTTCAGAAAGTGACTGGATTCAAACTTTGCTTTTTCCTGAGAAAAATTGTTAAGTTCTTAAACCAGAGTTTCAGCAGTTGCACAGTTGCTAAGTAAATAGTCTTAATTACCTAGTAACAATGTTAAAAAGTGGGTAAAGTGGGAGGTGCATCCTACATCAACTATGAATGCATTTTAATTTATGGTGAGTTTCTACTAATTATTTTGTAGGAGGCATCAGCATTCTGAATCACAGTTTTGATAAAGAGTTACATTAACTCTTGTTTCCTCTGCACAGATGCTGCCAGACCGACTGAGTTTCTCTAGTAATTTCTGATTTTGATTGTGGATCACATGATTTGTAGTTAGAAATGCACTGTAATGATACTTTCAGCTGTCCAATGGCGATAAACTTAATCCTTCCAGAAACTGTCTGGTTAGCTCATTAAAGGTATTGTTGGGTGCAGCAAAGAATCTCCCTCTTCAATAATTGAAGCACAGCACTTGGGATCCTGGAAAATACAGAGGTGGAAGAAAATGTACCTGAGAGTGCTTAGGAGAAATTTCAATGCCATTATCTCTTGTGGTACAGACTATTTAATATAAACTGCCATGCACAATGAAGGTTTAAAGACAGACTGCTTTGAAGCCTTCGCCAGCATGTAGGTAGGTGAAGGTATGTCTCCGGGGCAGAGGAAATGGCCTGGGAGTTGCAGTGGGAGAGATTCTTGTATTCCTGATGAAGGGCTTTTGCCCGAAATGTCAATTTTACTGCTCCTCGGATGCTGCCTGAACTGCTGTGCTTTTCCAGCACCACTCTAATCTAGATGAAGGTATGTCTCCACCAGGGACAAACATGCAAAACCTGTCACAGAATGATACAAATATGCAGAAAAAAGTTTGTTTACTCACTCCTGGGATGTGCGTGATGCTGGCTGATCCATCATTTATTCACCCTTGAGAATCCCTATTCACCCTTGAGAAGTTGATGGTGAGTTGCCTTCTTGAACGACTACAGTCCATGTATTGTTAGGGAGGGAATTCTAAGATTTTGACCCAACAACACTGAAGACATGACAGTGAGTGGCTTGGAGGGGTACTTGCAATATCAGAAGTGGATGGCAAGGCACTAGCAGCTAGAATATTGGGGATAGAAGTGGCTTGGAATGAATGCTAACTCCTGAATCCTCTCCAGTGTCAATCAAATTTATCTGTGTACAAAATATCAAAGCTAACAGTTTGGTGCAAAGTTGTTGTGAATGCATATTTTGGATATTTTGGCAATGTGCCTGCATTACTTTAAAATTGCAATTTAAAACTTAAGAGTACCAGAGATAACTGCATATAAATCACCTAATTCGTGTCGCATCATTCAATTCATGCATGCCTGTTGATATTACAGTATGTCTATAGGTATTCCACAAGTGAATTTTAACACATCCCAAATAATAATAATGTTAAGCAATCTGAGAATGTCAGGAATCCTTTTGTCATTTGGAAAATATTTATGTAAATTTCTGAAGTGAGAGACTTTCACTCAATTTCTGTTGACTAAGTGCTAATATCCAAAGACTATAAATTATATGCCTTTTTTGACATACTTGATTGTAACATTCCTTACTTAAGACAATAAAGGTAAAAGTTCATGACACGTAGGGCTGCTCTCTATTAAAGAGAGATAACTGATGATACTGTTAAGGGAAATTTAGGGTGTAGGTTTGCTCGCTGAGCTGTAGGTACGATATCCAGACGTTTCATTACCTGACTAGGTAACATCATCAGTGTCGACCTCCAAGTGAAGCGAAGCTGTTGTCTCCTGCTTTCTATTTATATGTTTGTCCTGGATGGGGTTCCTGGAGTTTGTGGTTATGTCATTTCCTGTTCGTTTTCTGAGGGGTTGATAGATGGTATCTAGATCTATGTTCTAGGAATTCTCTGGCATGTCTTTGCTTAGCCTATCCCAGGATAGATGTGTTGTCCCAGTCGAATTGGTGTTTTTTTTCATCCGCGTGTAGGGCTACGAGGGAGAGAGGGTCGTGTCTTTTTGTGGGAAATTAGACAGAGTGAAAACATTGTAATTTCATTCTTCTAACCTCCACAGCAACCAGACACAAGAATCATATTGAAGCCAAAGAATCAAATGCCAGAATGTTCAATGTCTTATGCTGCCAATCAAAGTTTGCTCAGTCTAACATGAACTCTTATCATGTGCATTCCTAGCTCCTGGAGACAAAGGGTGATTTAAAACTCGTAAGTAAACTAAAGGATATAATGTTGATGATGAAGCAAATGTACCTGAGTAGAAACTGAGTTCTGATGCTGTGTTCTGGTTGTTCAGCACCTAGTGATGATCCCATAAGTCCTACTATGCAGAGATATGTCCCTGCAGAGCATCTGAACTTTATGAAGGTATTGCAAAAATTTTGAAGTTGTGCTGAAGAAGACCAGGAAAGTAGCAGAGACCACACACTACCCTTTATGACACCATGAGAGCAAGTTTCTTAATAACACAGAACCTGCTGGAGTGGGTGGAAGCTTCAAGAACCTGTGATGAATAACTCTCTGGATATATCGAGGAATACCCATCTGGGGCTATGTAGTTTGATGGTGTGGTATCTTTAGAAGGGTCTTGATCTAATGAGCGTGAAGTCTTCAGTTGGCTGATAATCTCTTTTCTCTTCCTGTTGCAACAAATAAATCATGAAGAGGAATATTTCTTCTATAAATTGCCCAAGCCAGGAGCTGTTACAAAAGGGATTCATAAATTGAGTTTGGACCCTTAACAATATAGAGCAAAATAAAGATCTACACAGACTGTTGTGAAGGAGATTAACTATTTTCTGTAGAGCATTATGATGAAAAGCAACAATTCCATCATTAGCCCTTCTCAGCCCATCTTTTCAAGATATCTTTGTTATATAGTTGGAAATAATAGATCAGTAAATTTTAGAGTAGAAATGGCAAAATTTCACAAGATAATGTAAATTTAACCTAAGCTGATTATTATATATCAGCATTCTTGCTTATTGAACCATTCATCACCTTTAAACCTTGCTTAGTTTACAATGAAATTCAGGTCAGACCTGAAATGGGCTTTGAGATTCACAAAGCTTCTCTCCTTAAATTCTGCACCCATCGATAGAATGGAGCAGCATGGCGGCTCAGTGGTTAGCACTGCTACCTCACATTCCACCCTCAGGCGTGTGTGTGGAGTTTGCACATTCTCCCTGTGTCTGCGTGGGTTTCCTCCGGGTGCTCCTGTTTCCTCTCATCGTCTAAAGATGTGCAGGTTAGATGGATTGCCCATGCTAGATTGCCTGCAGTTAACAGGGATGTGTCTGTGAGGGTTAGACATTGGAAATGCAGGGTTATAGGGAAGGGGTAGGGGGTTGAATCTGGATGGGATACTCTTTTGAAATAGTATCAAAATGGCCTGCTTCTCCACAATAGGGATTCCATGAATAGATTTAATGGCTTTATGTGCTATTGTTCTGCTGGAATTTCAGGGCAAAATGTTTCAGTGAGAAATAAAAAGTTCAAAATTGTATCAATTAAAAGAAAAACATTCACATTCGTACCCATCCTTCAGTTCCTGTACTGGGCTACTCAGTCACAAACAAACCCAATGGAACTATGAGAAACTTTCACTAATGCAATCACATTTGATGAGTAAGAATCACTTTGTAAACATCTGTAAGTCTGACAATGAACTTGTGGAGGTGCTGGTGGTGGACTAGGGTGGACAACGTGGACATCAGGATATAGTCCAACCAGGTTATATGAAACCACATGCTTTTGGAGCACTGCTCCTTTGTCGGGTGAAGGAGCAGCGCCCCGAAAGCTCGTGATTTCAAACAAGTCTGTTGGACTGTAGTTTGGTGTTGTGTGACTTCTGACTCTGACAATTAAGTCTCAGGAACAAAGAACATCGAAAATAAGAGGAGGAGCAGGCAATTCCTCCACTTGAGCCTGCTCCACCAGTCAATATGATTATGGCTGATCATCCAACTCAGTTTCTGCTTTATTCCCTTGCCCTTTTATCCCTTTATCCCTGAGAACTGTACCTAATTCCTTGGAAACATTAATTGTTTTGGCCTCAAATGTTTTCTATTGTAGGGAATTGCATAGGACCATCACTCAGTGGGGAGAAATGTTTCCTCATCTCAGTGCTAAAAGGCCTACCACATATCCTTGAACTGTGACATCGGTTTTCTGGACTCCCTGATAATTGGAAACATCCTTCCTGCATTTACCCTGCCTAGATGTTAGAATTTTAGTGGTTTCTATGAAATTTTGCAAACTGCTGGAGTGATATATCTTTAAATCATTACATAAATTTTTCCTGTTGTATTTGCAAACTTTCCAATTTATCTGCAAAATTGGATCACTTAGAATAAAGAATAATGAATTGAAACTTGAGATTGTAGAACATTACAACTCACAGACAAGCCACAAAGCTGTGCCAATCTTTTTCTTCATAGAAACTGTGGAATGTAGTCCTGCATTCACATATGTTCCTTTTTGATCTGCTTTTGTTATTTAAATTCTTTTATACAAGTTTTAGGCTGTTTCAATGATTTCTGCAAGAATCACTAGAAGGGTGCAGTATATTTTGAAGGAGAAAGGGGAGAAACCATAAGTCATGCCCATAAGTGAACCCAGTGCCTGATAGAAATCCTGTAGTCAGTCTTTCAGGGGTTCAGAAAGAAATTAAAGACCAAGACCTCAAAGGTAGAAATCCTTTTCTTACTGTTAGTGCTGTATGCTAGTCAATATTGGAACAGTAACGTAAGACATGTGGCTGGAGAAAATGGAGAACTTCATATTCCTGAGATATTCGAACAGGTTCTGGGAATTACATAAGAAGTAGGAGTAGGAGTAGATCATCTGGCCCGTCGAGCCTGCTCCACCATTCAATAAGATCTTTTCATGGACACAGCTCCACTTACCCTCCCTTTCACCGTATCCCTTAAATCCTTTATTGTTCATAAAAAAAATCTATCTTAGCTTTAAAAACATTTACTGAAGTCGTGTCAACGACTTCACTGGTCAAGGAATTCCATTGATTTACAACCCTCTGGGTGAAGAAGTTCCTTCTCAATTCAGTCCAAAATCTGCTTCCCCTAATATTGAGGCTGTGCCCTCTTGTCCTAGTTTCACCTGCCATTGGAAACATCCTCCCTACTTCCATCTTATCTATTTCCTTCATAATTTTATATGTTTCTATAAGATTCCTTCTCATTCTTCTAAATTCCAATGAATGTAATCCCAGTCTACTCAGTCTCTCCTCATAAGCCAACCCCCTCAACTCCGGAATCAACCTAGAAAACCTCCTCTGCACCCCCTCCAGTGCCAGTACAGCTTTTCTCAAGTAAGGAGACGAAAACTGTACACAGTACTCTAGGTGTGGCCTCATCAGCACCCTGTACAGCTGCAACATAACCTCCCTGCTTTTAAACTCCATCCCTTTAGCAAAGAAGGACAAAATTCCATTTGTCTTCCAAATTACTTGTTGTACCGGCAGACCAACCTTCTGTGATTCATGCACAATGACACCCAGGTCCCTCTGCAATGGCAGCATGCAACTTTTTTACCATTCAAGCGATAATCCTTTTTACTATTACTTCTACCAAAATGGATGACTTCACATTTATTAACTTTGTTTTCCATCTTCCAGATCTTTACCCAATCACTTAAAATATCTATGTTCCTCTGCAAAATTTCACAGTCCTCTGTATACTTTGCTCTGCCACTCATCTTAATGTCATCTGCAAACTTTGACACCCCACATGTGGTCTTCAACTCCAAATCATCAATGTAAGTTGTGAATGATTGCGGTCTCAACACTGATGACTGAGGCACACCACTGGTTACTGATTGCCAACCAGAATAGCACTCATTTATCCCACCCTTTGCTTCCTGTTAGTTTACCAATCCTTCATCCATGCTAATACTTTAGCTATAATAGCATGCACCTTTATCTTATGCAGCAGCCTCTTGTGCGGCACCTTGTCGAATGCCTTTTGAAATCTAGGTACACCACATCTACTAGATCCCTGTTGTCCACCTTGCTTGTAATATCTTCGTAGAATTCCAAATGATTACAGTTCTGTTGGTTTCACAGTAGAAGAGCTGAGTGGATTTGTGCTATAGACAAGAGGATGGGAACCTGTAATAAACTCGAGAGGGGAGAATGGAGGACTGGGAGGTATAAGTAGCAACAAAGTAGACAGCAGTTCTGAAATGGAAGGGTCAGATAGGGACAAATGTAAAGCAATCTAAGATGAGTTTGGAGAAGATGTTTATGAATATATTTTTGCACCAAATAAGGTTCAGTAGTTGCAAGCATAAGCACTATAATCGCAAATTCAGAGTTTTAGTTCATTAAAGGTAGGGATTAGGAACTTTACACGACCTTCTAAGATAAGAAATTTCTCCTCATTGTCATTTCAGTGTGCTGAGTCTGAGATGGCCGAGAAATTAAGGCAATGGACAGTTGTCCCATTGTGCTCTGCACACGTGGGTTCAAGTCCCATTCTCGTCGCTTTTCCCAGAAGTGTGCTCTGTTGCCATCCTTCTTGGGGTCATGCAGTACAGTGGTACTGTCCCTGTCTCTGAACCAGAAGTTCTGGATGCAAGTCCCACCTGCTCTGGAAGTGTGCCATAACACCTCTGAGCGGATTGAACAGAAAGTAACCTGTTATACAATCGGAGTCAAGGCAAGCAAGTCTTTTTACTTTGCAACATAAGGATGATGAGTGGGTGCTTTTTCAACTGTGACCTTCATAGCACATTAGAGTTCCAACACACACTATTACACATGGATGCCTCAGTTCACACACAAATCAGGATTGCAGTCAGTTTTCAACATTTTTGTATACTCCTGGAAGGGCAAGACAGCAAAAATGTCTATCATGTATAGCTTTCTGCTGAGAGCAGGGAGATAGTCAGGTCTCTTATTATCTCTTCTTGTTATGTTCTTTGGTTGAATTTTCCCTGACAATCAACAGATGCAACTTTCCATGGGTTGCACACAGGCCTTTTCCATGTAGCGTTGGATTTACTTTTGCAATCTTTTCTTGGCCTGTAGAGGGTTTATTTTAGAAAACGTATTATGCAATTAAGAATTAAAGATGTCCATAGCACTTCAGGGTTCTGATCCATTGTCACATTATTGGCAGTCATCAAAATAGAAAAATCATGAAACCCTTTCTGAAATTCAGACAGACTACATGTGTGGGTTTTATTTTATGTACCCTACTTGTTATATCCTGTCACCATTGCTTCATTCTACTTATTTAACCAGAACTATAATCAGGTTTAAACTACCACTGATGCGGCATTATAACAAAAACACAAACTATCGGTTAATGGAATCTGATCAAAGGTGAATAGAAACAAAACAATAAATATCCAGGATGATGATGCACCTCAGCCCCAGTAGTATCCACCAGTCTTTGAAGGTAATCCTCCTCCTCAAACTATTCAGAAGTAATTGACAAACCTCCAGAACAGATAGGACTTGAACCCGGATCTCCTGGCTCAGAGGTATGGACACTACCACTGCATGACAAGAATCTTCAAACCTCCTTTCTTTACTATGTCAAAGGGTCTGTTTAGTTCACAGTGATAGAGAATGATAGAGAATGAGTCTTAATAAGGTGAGGTGCTTGTCTGAACAAAAAGCAATAGACATAAGTGACATTCTGGATGTAGGTTTGCTCGCTGAGCTGGAAGGTACATTTCCAGATGTTTCGTCACCCTACTAGGTAACATCTTCAGTGGGCCTCAGGTGAAGCACTGCTGATAATTCCTGCTTTTTATTTATATGTTTGGATATTTGTGGGTTGGTATTACAGTAGCTAGTTAAACTTAATTACTAAGACAATCAAGAGCCAGGAGTGACGTGTCTGACACATGACCTTGGGATCCAAAGCTGAACTATTCTTTTCCAGATCCAAGACAGCCTGATATCCATAGTTTGGGTGCAGATTAATGCTGTCTCCAGTTCTGAGGAAGGGTCACCAGACCCAAAACGTTAACTCTGATTTCTCTGCACAGATGATGACAGACCTACTGAGATTTCTATTTTGGTTTCTGATTTCCAGCATCTGCAGTTCTTTCAGTTTTTATTAATGCTTTAAGAACTGCTACTGCGTACAACAGCTGTAATTCAGTCAAGGTTAGGCTTAAGATTATTGCAGGACCCCAACCACAGACAAGTGAAGATGGTTTAGAGAGGGAGGACTGGAGGTTAAGTGAAAGCATGAATTAATTAATGGATTAGCTTTATTGTCTCATAAACTAAATCAAGTTTACATGTCGCCACTTACAGCACTATCTTAGGTATAAAGGTGCCTCGGTACGACTTCCAACCCATACCACGCTGGCACAGAGCCTACTGTCCACACTGGGCCCTGATGCCAGACCACGCTAGGCTTCATCTTGAGGATCATGAGGTTGGGATATTGCTTCAGACCTCCATGCTAAGCCAAGGCCGCTACACCAGGCCAGGAGGCCACCACACCAGGCCAGGAGGCCGCCACAGGAAGCTGCTAAGCCAGGCCAGGAGGTCACCACAACAGGCCTGGAGGCCGCTACACCAGGCCAGGAGGCCGCTACACCAGGCCAGGAGGCTGCCACACCAGGCCAGGAGGCCACCACAAGAAGCTGCTAAGCCAGGCCAGTAGGTCACCACAACAGGCCCGGAGGCTGCTATGTCTGGCAAAGGTTGCCCCTTAAGTCTCTTTTATATCTTTCCCCTCTCACCCTAAACCTATGCCCTCTAGTTCTGGTCTCTCCGATCCCAGGGAAAAGACTTTGTCTATTTATCCTATCCATGCCCCTCATAATTTTGTCAACCTCTATAAG
>NC_057722.1:69161716-69232602 GCF_004010195.1 Chiloscyllium plagiosum | reverse complement strand
CAGTATATTAATCCCCTTCCAATTTAGGTGCAATCCGTCCTTCTTATACAGGTCACTTCTACCCCAAAAGAGATTCCAATGATCCAAAAATGTGAATCCTTCTCCCATACACCAGCTCCTCAGCCATGCATTCATCTGCTCTATCCTCCTATTCCTGCCCTCATTAGCTCGTAGCACTGGGAATAATCCAGATATTACTACCCTTGAGGACCTCCTTTTTAAATTTCTGCCTAACTCCCTGTAATCTCCCTTCAGAATCTCAAACTTTTCCCTTCCAATGTCATTGATTCCAATGTGGACAATGACCTCTTGCTGGCCCCTCTCCCCCGTGAGAACATTCTGCACCCTTTCTGAGACATCCTTGACCCTAGCACCAGGGAAACAACACACCATTCTGCTTTTTTTCTGCTGGCCACAGAAACGTCTGTCTGTACCTCTGACTACAGAATCCCCTAACACAACTGATCTCTTGGAACCCGACGTACCCCTTGTTACATTAGAGCCAGTCTCAATACCAGAAACTTGGCTGTTCGTGCTACGTTCCCCTGAGAATCCATCACCCCCTACATTTTCCAAAACAACATACCTGTTTGAAATGGGTATATCCACAAAAGACTCCTGCCCTTGGTGCTGACCTCTCTCACCCTTCCTGGAGTTAACCCATCTATGTGACTGTATCTGAGACTTTCCCCCCTTCCTATAACTGCCATCCATTTCATACTGTTGCTGTTGTAAATTCCTCATCGCTTCTATCTGTCTCTCTAACCGATCCACTCGATCTGATAAGATTCACATCCAACAACATTATGGCAGATATAATCCGCAGTAACCCTTAAACTCCCTTTAAACTCCCACATCTGACAAGAAGTACATATCACTGCAAAGGCCATTTTTGCTCCTTCACAATCTACAGACCCAGAAAATAACAACGTCTTATTCCTCTACAAACACTGCCCCAGGTTAAATTAATAGCTATGGTTTATATTTTAAGTTTAATCGAGAGACTTATCTCCAAAAACATATAATCAAGAAAGAATCCACTATACTCACTACGGCAGCCTTTCTCTTGGACAGACTTAAAACAACAATTAACTTATCTGATTCTGTGCTGTGAACTTCACCCAATAGTTCCTCCAAGATTAGTTGTGAAATTCACTGTTTGTTATTTTCCCAGATGCACTCCTATGTCCAGCGATACACGTTGCTAAGATGCAATACAATCCTTACTTTATTGGGAGTGGTCTTCTTCCAGTTGGGGTATGTCTGACTGATGAGTATATATTTGAATGTGTTTTAACACGCGATGTATTCAAAATGACAATGTACACTGAAGGGCAGACATTAATGCCCTCCCACTGGGCAAGTTAAGAGGAGGGTGGGTAGTTAATCAGGCAGAAGGGTAGCAGTCAATGACACTCAAGGGCCTCACTTAACTGTCACTACTATCCAATCTGCAGCAGGTGCGAAAGTCAACACTTGGAAAGTACAAAGTGTAAGTGCATTTTCCCAAGGAGATCTCTCATTCAAAGGCACATTGGGGCCATTTAGGAGCCTGGCATTGATAAAGGAGGTTCTACTGAGAGACAATCCCTGAAGAGTGGCGGCGGAGTAGGACACTTCAGCTAAAGCTCGTCTGCTCCGCACATTCACCTTCTTCTTTTCTTCTCTTTTCTTTCCTTGCAATGTTGCTTTTCTTCTCTCCTGGCTTCAGTCAATTCCCAGCCCGGCGTGGTAACTCCCAGCCCGGCATGGTGACTCCCAGCCTGGCATGGTGACTCCCAGCCCGGCGTGGTAACTCCTAGTCCAGCATGGTGACTCCCAGTCCAGCATGGTGACTCCCAGTCCAGCATGGCGACTCCCAGCCTGGCATGGTGACTCCCAGTCCGGCATGGTGACTCCCAGCCTGGTGTGGTGACTCCCAGCCTGGCATGGTGACTCCCAGTCCGGCATGGTGACGCCCAGTCCGGCATGGTGACTCCCAGTCTGGCGTGGTGACTCCCAGTCCAGTGTGGTGACTCCCAACCCAGCATGGTGACTCCCTGTCCAGCATGGTGACTCCCAGTCCGGCATGGTGACTCCCAGTCCAGCATGGTGACTCCCAGTCCGGCATGGTGACTCCCAGTCCAGCATGGTGACTCCCAGCCTGGCGTGGTGACTCCCAGCCTGGCATGGTGACTCCCAGTCCGGCATGGCGACTCCCAGTCCGGCGTGGCGACTTCCAGTCCAGCATGGTGACTCCCAGTCTGGCGTGGTGACTCCCAGCCTGGCATGTTGACTCCCAGTCCGCGTGGTGACTCCCAGTCTGGCGTGGTGACTCCCAGTCTGGCATGGTGACTCCCAGTCCGGCATGGCGAGTCCCAGTCCGCGTGGTGACTCCCAGTCCGCGTGGTGACTCCCAGTCTGGCGTGGTGACTCCCAGTCCTGCATGGTCCGGAATGCATGGCCAGAGGATGTCGTGGAGGCTGCTTTAATTGCAACATTTAAGACGTATTTGGATGGATATATGAATAGGAAGGGTTTGGAGGGTTATGGGTCAGGTGCTGGCAGGTGGGACTAGATTGGGTTGGGATATCTGGTCGGTATGGACGGGTTGGACCGAAGGGTCTGTTTCCATGCTGTACATCTCTATGACTCTATGACTCTAATTCACAGCCAAAACACTGAATTGGTGTTTTGAAACCAGTTAGGTCTTCTTCCAGCATCATCAAGACTGACTAATTGTTTGACGGCTAAATCCTGGTATCTACTGGGATATGCCAATAATGATACTGAATTCATCCATTATTAGCTTGTCAAGATTTACCTTGTTAACTCCGACAGGAGTTTATTTATGCGACAAGCCAGTGGCAGGTTTCAGACAGCTGTTTTGTTTAATTGCATCTTATCAAATTGCAGTTTGCGGAGTGCAAAATCAGTGCAGTGGCTTACCAGCTGTTACTGGTTCTTTAAATAATATCTATAATTTCATTTTACTGTCCTAATTTTTTGTAACTATTTTTCTCCCCTCCTATAAATTGTATCATTCCTCCACCTCCATCTTTTCCATACTTTATACTGCAGGCAGAAAGTTTGCTTATAGACCTCTTAACAGTCAAACTCCATAAACACATTGGTAATCAGTAGGAAACAATGACTTGTATTTATGACATCATCTCCATTCCTATGGCTGAGGTTTGTTGTCCTGTTTGCTGTTATTCAAAACTTCTTGCAGTTTTACTCCTGAAGTCAGGATTCGTTTCCTGTTCTCGTGGCTGAAAATATTGGATCGACTTGGTGAAGTGACCAGTTCAATATTTCCAATTTTCCTTTATTGCTAGAATTTTGAATTATTCAGAGCAGTTGATTGAGAGTATTACAGTCCCCACACTGTTTTTTTCTATTCATTCCATATTGACAGCTCTCTATGTCTTTGCTGTCCACAGCATAACACTCAAGAACTCCAGATCAGCTATCACCTCTGGTCTTTCTGAATTATATTGACACCCCAATAAGTAAAGGCTTGATTTTAAAATTGTGGAACCTATTTGAAATCCCCCCATGGCCTTACCTTTTCCTCTTTCATTAATTGTCAAGATCTCTGTGTCCCTCAAATTCCAGATGTTGAGCACCCTTATATTCAGTTGCACTATCGCTACAGGTGGCACAGTTAAAAACCCCATGTGGGGTTGATGAGATGGAATGGGATGGTCTTTGGTGGGTTGGTGCAGATGCAATGAGCTGGATCGTCTTTTTCGGCTTTGTAGGAATCCTATGAATTAGTGCCTTTACCTATACCCAAAAGTTTGGAATTCTTGTTTTTGTTCTTGTTTCCAATATTCAAACACCAAAACCAAATATTCAATTCATTATGGAACATAGAACTGTACAGCACAGGAACAGGCCTATGGCCTACTATGTTGTACTAAACATGATGCCAAATTAAATTAATCCTTTCTGCCTGTCTTTGGTCCATATCTTTTCAATCCTTGCATATTCATGAGCTTATCTAAAAGTCTCCAAAATGCCCCTATTGTACTTGCCTCCTCCACTACCCCGGCAGTGGGCTTTAGATTCCTATCACTCTCTGTGCAAAAACACTTGCCTCTCACATCTTAAATGCATTCCCCATAGTATTAGACATTTCAACTCTGGGAAAAAGTTTCTAACCATTAACCCTATCATCCATCTCATAATTTGAAAGACTTCTATCAAATCACCCCTCAGCCTCCTTTGATCCAGAGAAAAGAATTTGTGGTTTTCTAGCCTCTCCTTATAGCTTATACCCTCTAATCCAGGCAGCATCCTAGTAAACGTCTTCTGCACCCTATATAAAGCCTCCATGTCTGTGATTAGAATCCAATGCAATACTCTTAAGCATGGCCTAAACAAACCTTATAAAGCTGAAACATGCCATCCTGTGTACTCTTGTTTGGTGCATGCCATACACCTTCTTTAGCACCGTATCTACTTAAGTGGCCACTTTCTGGGAGCTGTGGACTTGAACACCAAGATTGTGTGAAGAATTACTAGTACACAAGAATATGATTGGATCATTTAACCGCCTAAGTCTTGTTAGCAATTACTGAGATCACAGCGAATCTTCTAAATTCACGTGCCTCGCTTTGTCCCAAATTCCTTTTAATATGAACAATTAAAAAAAATTCATCTCAGATTTAAAAGTAACACTTAAATGACCTTTTCCAGAACAGCGTTCACAATTACACAGCCATTTGCATGTGGACATGTTTCCTTCTTAAAGGACTACTTCCAAATTTTAGACTATGCCATTTAATTTGAGACATCCAAACCAGTAGAAGTAATTTTTTTTTATATTTATCTAATTTGAAAATTTAATTCAAATCACTCCTTAACCTTACAAATTCAATGGAACCATAGTTTAAGTGCAATGGCTCTTCGTAATTTAAACTTTGGTGTTCAGATACTAATCTGGAAAATCTATGCTGTATTCCCTTCAAAGTTAACATATTCTTCCTAAGGTCTGGAACTGCTTTCAGTTTTCGATATTGTAAGCTGAATTCTACCTCCTTACATTCTAATTACCTACTTAACATTTATTTTTATAACTTTCCAAACCATTTTAATGATTTACACATTTCTGTTTTACCTTTTCACCAGTTGGAACTCAGTTCCATTCTTTTCAGGTCCAAAGTGGATGACTTCATATTTACCCAGATTAAAACTTATTTGTCACATGTGACCTCATGTCTTATTACTTTTTTTTATATTTTCAGTTCCACTATTCTTCATGTTCATGACTTTCCTTTCTTTAGGGTGGCGTCGTGGCTCAGTGGTTAGCACTGCTGCCTCACAGCACTAGGGTCCTGCATTTGATTTCCAACTGTCTGTGTGGAGTTTGCCCATTCTCCCTGTATCTGTGTGGGTTTCCTCCCACAATCCAAAGATGTGCAGGTCAGGTGGTTTGGCCATGCTAAATTGCCCACGGTATTAGGTGCGTCATTCAGAGGGGAGTGGGTTTCTCTTCGGAGGGGCAGTGTGGACTCGTTGGGCCTGTTTCCACACTGTAGCAAATCTAATCTAAGTCTGCTGGTCATTTTAATGACAATTCCAAAGCTGTAATAGTTCTTTGATGTCAGGTTCATGTTTTGTGGTTTGCATACTTGCTTAGACCCTGTGCATTTGCAGGCTATCCTCCCGCTTAGCGTTTTACAATTGAGCCAATTTCTGTATTCATTCAATAGATACATGGCACCTTTTCTTAGCTGCTGCATATTGTAGAAAGTAGTTGGTAAAGATTAGAACTGGAATCAATCTTTATATACTTTAATCAATATTTATTTACAGAGAAGTACATTAAAACCATGCACCTTATAATTCAACTATCACAATTTCTGTTGGTTATTGTTTAAAGGAGCAGTACATGCCCACCATCTGGAATCAATTAAATAGTATTAAAATATAATTTGAATATTGCTGAAAAGACAGACATATTGCCAGTTGTTTTTCATATTCCATTCATCAGGGCAAATGCACGAATGCCCAATTGCAAGCAATTGTACAATTTACACTGCAGGAGAAAAGGGTGCTGATCAGTGGTCTCCCTTATTTTATTCCTGGGGATTTTCAGGGTCTGTGCATGGTGCGTGGAGTGGAGAAGTCTCACAATGGGGCAAGGATAACTTGCTGCCTGGTGGTCTTTGCAGCTGATGGGTTGTCAAATCAACTTTGAACAAAGAACAAAGAAAATTACAACACAGGAACAGGCCCTTCAGCCCTCCAAGCCCGCGTCGATCCACATCCTCTATCTAAATGTGTCCTCTATTTTCTAAGTATCTGTATCTCACTGCTTCCTGCCCATTCATGCATCTGTCCAGATGTGTCTTAAATGATTCTATCGTGCCTGCCTCTACCACCTCCACTGACAAGCATTCCAGGTACCCACTACCCTTGCATAAAGAACTTTTCACGCATATCTCCCTTAAATTTTTCCCCTCTCAGCTTGAACTTGTGACCCCCAGTAATTGAGTCCCCCACTCTGGAAAAAAAGCTTCTTGCTATCTACCCTGTCTCTACTTCTCATGATTTTGTAGACCTTAATAAGGTCCCCCGTTAACCTCCGTCTTTCCAATGAAAATAATCCTAATCTACTCAACCTCTCTTCACATCTAGTACCCTCCATACTAGGCAACATCCTGGTGAACCTCTCTGCATCCTCTCCAAAACATTCACATCCTTTTACTAATGTGGTGACCAGAACTGTACGCAGTATTCCAAATGTGGCTGAACCAAAGTCTTAAACAACTCTAACCTGACCTGCCAACACTTGTATTCAATGCCTTGTCCGATGCAGGAAAGCATGCCGTATGCCTTCTTGACCACTCTCTCGACCTGCATTGCCACCTTCAGGGTACAATGGACCTGAACACCCAGATCTCTCTGTACATCAATTTTGCCCAGAGCTTTTCCATTTATCGTATAGTTTGCTCTTGAATTGGATCTTCCAAAATGCATCACCTTGCATTTGTTGGAATTGAACTCCATCTGCCATTTCTCCGCCTAACTCTCCAATCTATCTATCTTGGTTGACTGAGGTTCCCCAAGCTCCTGGATCATTTTAAAAGGCACAGGGTTGAATATTTCCTTTTGTTTGCAGAGAACAGGAAATGCATTGATTGATTTGATTGATTTATTGTTGTGTCATGTACTGAGATACATTGAAAAGTGTTCTTTTGTGTGCCCTACAGGCAGATCGTACCATACCAAGTACATCACGGTAACAGAATAGAGTGCAGTATACAGTGTTACAGCTGCAGAGAAGGTGCTGAGAGGAGAGATCAGAATGAACATTTGAGAAGTCCGTTCCCTGATAACAATGGGGAGGAAACTGTTTTTGAATATATTCATACGTGTATTCAAACTTTAATATCTTCTGCCCAATGGACGAGGGTGGAAGAGAGTATAACTGGGCTGGGAGGTTTCGTTGGTTGCTTTCCCAGGCAGCAGGAAGTGTTGGTGCAGTCACTGGATGGAAGGCTGGTATATGAGATGAACTGGGTTGTGTTCACGACTCTCTGTAGTCGGTATGAAATTATTCAGAATTAATAAATTACCTCCTCTGCCTTTCTAACCACATGCTAGTCACTCTTTACGCTTTTGACTGTTCTTGCACTGCTGGCATCGCTGAGGGTGCATCTGAGGTGAATTATAATCTCGAGGGATTGCTATCGATATTAGGCTTTTAGATAACGGTGTTATTGAGCTCTCCACAACTCCACAAATTTCTCTTTTAGAAATGTACAGATTAAATTTAGTGTGGAAAGGAGTCAAAAACCATAACTTTCTTAAATAAAACAAAGAACATAGGGCGCTGGAGAAATGAAACACAAAAAAACGGAAATTGCTGGAGAAATTCAGCAAGTCAGACAACATCTGTGGAGGAAAATCAAGTCCAGTGACCTTTCTGAAGAACAGGCAGTTCTTAACTGACTGGACTTGAAATGTTAACTCTGATTTCTCCTCACAGATGCTGCCAGACCTGCTCAGCTTTTCCAGCAATCTGTTTTTGTGTGTTCCATAATTTTCTAACTTCATTTTGACTGCTCCAGTATTTCTTAGGGTAATTTACAGAAGGGTAAGTTTAATATACATGTGCTAACAGTAAAGGAAAGAATATAACAGAACCAACATTTCATTCATTCTAATTTATAGTTACCAGAACCATCACAACTTTCGATGCTCTCGAATAAAAATGATCCCATGCCCTATGCTGTTTCAATCTTTTGAAATATTTCATGAAAAGGGTGCATTTCCTGTTTTGAATAAAATATGACAATTAAGCACTGGTTAAATTGTTATAGTTCTTAATTTAGCGTGGCAGAACTTTTTCCATTGAGAAAATATGAAATGAATAAGGAGCACTTTATTTTCAAAGATTTGTGACAAATATTTAATGCCTTCGTGAGAATTTCATGATTATTTTCACAGATAATTTTTGGGTTTAGAAAAACTATGGAAAAGCATTCTTTTTGGTTGTCCAGTCTAACAATTAAAAAAAAATAATTTTTTTTTTGTTTGATGTCAAATTCAAATTCTATATGTTCTTACAATATTCCTTTAGCTAACTTCATTGCTCCTTGAAAGCAGAGTTGCAGGTGGATAGGATAGTGAAGAAGATGTTTGGTATGCTTTCCTTTATTGAGTACAGGAGTTGGGAGGTCATGTTGCAGCTGTACAGATCCTTGGTTAGGCCACTGTTGGAATATTGCATGCAGTTCTAGTTTCCTCCCTATCAGAAGGATGCTGTGAAAGAGTTGGAGGATTTGAGTTATAGGGAGTGTTGAATAGGCTAGGGCTGTTTTCACTGAAGTGTCGGAGGCTGAGGGGTGACTTTTAAGAGGTTTATAAAATCATGAGGGGCATGGATAGGGTATATAGACAAGGTCTTTTTCCTGGGTTGTGGGAATCCAGAACTAGAGGGCATAGTTTAGGGTGAGAGGGGAAAGAGACCTAAGAGGCAACTTTTTCACGCAGAGGGTGGTACATGTATGGAATGAGCTGCCAGAGGATGTGGTGGAGGCTGGTACAATTGCAACGTTTAAGAGGCATTTGGATGGATATATGAATAGGAAGGGTTTGGAGGGATATGGGCCAGGTGGGACTAGATTGGGTTGGGATATCTGGTCGACATGGACGAGTTGGACCAAAGGGTCTATTTCCATGCTGTACATCTCTATGACTCTATGGACACAATGGATCTGACAATTTTTACTTTATTTATTCATAGGCTGAGCCATCATTTATTCCCATCCCTGTTGAGAAGATGGTGGTAAAATGCCTTATTGAATTGTTGCAATCCATGTGTTGTCAGCGCACCCACAATGTTGGAGGGAGAGGGTTCTAAGATTTTCTCCCAGTGATGCTAAAGGAATAGCAATATATTTACCAGTCAGGATGGGGTGTTCCTGAGAGGGCAGTTTGCAGGTGGTGGATTTTGCATTAATCCACTGCTATTGTCTTTCAAGATGGGAGAAATCAAGAATTTGTAAGAGTTTGCTGTCTAAGGAGCCTTGGTCAATTGTTATATTGCTACTTATGAATGGAACATACTATTGCCAGTGCGCTCTGATGGTGAAGAGAGTGACCACTGAGAGTGTTAGATAGGCTGCCAGTCAAGTGAGCTGCTTTGTCCAGGATGGTGTTGAGCTTCTTGAATATTGTTGGAGCTGCACTCATCCAGGTAAATGGAAGGTATTCCATAACACTCCTGAGTTGTGTATTGTTGATGGCAGATAGACTTTGGGAAGTCAGGGGTGAATTATTCACTGCATAATTCCCAGCCTTGGACCTGCTCTGATTAAATGGTTGGTCCAATTAATATTTTGGCTCATAGTAGCCCCCAGGTTGTTGATGTTAATGCAGTTGAAGCTTTTGGAGCAAACACTAGACTACCTCTTGTTAGAGATGGTCATTGGCTGGCCATTGTGATGTGGATGCTACTTTCTATCTTTCAGCTGAATCCTGGATATTTTCCAGATTTTGCTGTTTTTGGAATGGACTGATTATATGTCTATAGCATTGGGCGAATCCAGATTTCACACTTGGGGTGCATACTGAGCCACATGAATGATCTCTTTCCACCGACAGTGCAAATATTTGCAGTGTTTTATGATATCTACAGACTTTTATGGTTCACACCATGTATATGTGCTGTCGTGTCTGAGAAACGTAAACTAGGTGGTCTGATGGTTTAGCGTGTATGTTAACATCTGGAACCTGGGTATGAGTCAAAGTCAGATCAGTAGGATGAACACCTCCTCAGGGGAAAAGTGAGCACTGCAGATGGTGGAGATCAGAGTCAAAATGTATGATGCTGGAAAAGCACAGCTGGTCAGGCAGCATCCGAGGAGCAGGAGAGTCGATGTTTCGCGCAAAAGCTCTTCAGAAGAGTTGTGAACGTCTCCTCAGTCATCTGGCTCTAAGCAACTGGTGTGGAATGAGCTTGGGATGGTTGTAATCAAATTTTGAACAATTGTGTTTTCATGGCTAAAAGTTCCTACAATTTAACTTAATCACCAGCAGCCAAATTTGTTGGAGAGAATGGAAAAATGCACACTGTATCAAATGGGTGAAGTGGAGGCTGCTTTATTCATAAAATCACCAGTCTTAACAGACAAACAGTGGTAGCTGAAACTGGGGGTCACCATGCCTCAAGTGGAGAGGTTGAGAAGGAGAGTCCTTCATAGTAGCCTCAGGCAGTGTGGGAATTGAAACCCCTGTTGTTCCCATCCCCCTGCATTGCAAACCAACCATTCAGTGAATTGAGTTGACTAACCCACATGCTTAAATTCACTCCCAGGTTTGATTTCATTCAAGTTTCCTATAGTTCTTTAAACTTCAGACCCAGAATACCATTCTCATAAAAGAATTGTTGGTTAAAGGTTGTCAATTTCTGACAAGACTTGTGTGAAAGAAAGGTCAGTGGACTTGAAATGTTAACTCTGCTTTCCCTCCACCGATGCTGCTAGACCTGTTCCATTTCTCCATCAATTTCAGTTTTTGTTACAATGTGGAAAGCTGGTTTACACAAGAAACACCAGCCTATTAAATGGAGAGGATATCTCACTTTCAAATAGTTGTTATGTTTCCTATAATGAATAATAATGTTCAAAAATATGCAAACTTCCTGTTAATAATTAAAAGGTGTGACACAACATTTCATGTGCTAAGAAATTTTACTTCAATAAAGGACTAAAAACACAAATTTAGTAGGCAACCAATATTTTAAACTACTTATATTTTATAAAGTCAGAGAGTAATAGAGTCATATAGCACAGAAACAGTCGTTTTGGTCTAACTCACCCATGCCGACCAAATTTCCCAAACTAAACAAGTCCCACTTGTCTGCTTTTGGCCATTTCCCTCTAAACCTTACCAATTTGTGTACTTATCCAAATGTTGTAATTATACCTGCATCTACCACTTACTCCGGCAGTTTAAGGGTTAAGGCCTAGGCAACAGAAAACATACCACCAGTAGATGAGCTTTTAAAGTGAGAAATGCCCACGCGGTTAAAAATTGGTCAAACATAGATTTTGGGTCAGAGTGAGGTTGTTTTATTGGGCAGCAGGAAATTTTGGAGATAAGAAAAGGATAGGCCATGGAGGAACTAGAAAGAAAGAATGAAGATGTTAAAGACCATAAGACCATAGAGCAGAAATTAGGCCATTCAGCCCATTGAGTCTGCTCCACCATTCAGTCATGGCTAATACGTTTCTCAACGCCATTCTCCCACTTTCTCCCTGTAACCCTTGACAAATAAGAACCTAAATATCTCTGTTTTAAATATACTCAATGACCTAGCCTTCCTTGGCAGTGAATTAAGTAGAGGAGCTACTAAATTGGAAGCCAATGGTGGTTAGCAAGCACAGTGAGAAGAGTTTTGCTGTGAGTCAGGACATAACAGCAGAACTTTGGATGACTTCAAGGTTGTGGAGAGTAGAGTTGTGAAGGCTGGCTGGAACAGCATTGGGATAAAGAAGTGTAGAAGTAGCAAAGGTGTCTGTGAAGGTATTATTATAGAAGTGGAAGTAGGAGGATGGTGGTGGTTGGGGAGGGAATACAATTAATGGGAGAGGAATTGGAGAATGATGCTAATTCTTAGGGCAATTAGGGCAAGGGGGATTCTTCAAGATGTTAGGTAAGGGTTAAGGCACAGAAGGAGAGCATTGACCCATTTTATATGTGCCGACTGTCTGCAGAGCAATTCTCTTGTGTGACTTGCCTGATTACTCCCCCACACCTTGCCTATTCCCTGTAACCCTTCAAATTTTTCTTTTCAGCTAACAATCCAATTCCTTTTAATGCCATGATTGTATCTGCCTCCACCATTCTTTCAAGCATCTGTTCCAGATCATAAACAGTTGCATGTTTAAAAAGGTCTTCCTCATGTAGCCATCAATTCTTTTTGCCAATTAACTTAAACCTGTACCTTTTTGTTCCCGAATCTTCTACCAATGGGAAAAAGTTCCATCTAACGAATAATGTTGACCAGCTGTATTAAATTTTCTCTCACATTTAACTTTTCTAGTCTGCCTACTTAACTGAATTATCATTCCACCATCAAGAACAATTAGATTCAGCCTCAAACAGCTGTCAGGGAGAGGGATGGAGACTATTGAAAAGAAATTGAGTTTGTGAAGGAGACCAAAGACAATAGCAACCAGTCCCACCCACCCAATCACAGGTAGAAAGGTGTTGAGATACAATTTTGCGGTATCAATTATGTGAAAAGCTTTAGAAATATGGAAGAGGAGAGATATATGACTAAGGCATTGTTGATTACATTGGTAAGTGCAATTTCAATATGATGGTTGTGGTGGGATACATGATGGGGAGGATTCAAACCTGAAGTTATAAGAAAGATAGACATGGATTTGGCAAGCAACAACATGTTTGAATACTTTGGAGAGGGAAGAGAGTTTGGAGATGCAGAAATACATTTCCAGGGTTCAAATATTTGCTTTTTGGGAACAGTACATGAAGAGCAAGAACTGTTTATGATATCAGTTAACATAGGAGTCATGAAGGCAAGTTTGGTGATCAGTTTAATGGGAATAGGATCTACAGAGCAAATTATAGATTTCATAGACAGACTGGGCTCAGAAAAGATATGACGCAGAGAGGGGAGAAATTGGAGAAGCATACAAATTCATGATAAGTGCAAAGGGGTATCTGAGAGGTTGCTTGGTCCAATTTGTTAGGGTTAGAAAGCGAAACAGTAAAGGCTTAATGTTTGGTCTGATCTTTGTAACGTGAAAGCAAACAAACTCCCAACACTTGGTATTGAGTGAAAGGTTGGAGGAGGCTGTAGAGGGTGGTTTAGTTAGTAGTGAAGAGAAGCTAACTCATATCATTCCAGCTCACAAACTGTGATCTTGTAACTGCACTTCATATCCAAGCATTTTTAAATATTCTGAGGGCTTTTCCCTCTGCTAATCTCGGTTTATAAAGGGGTTGGCCTGCTACAGTGTGCAGCAAGCTGCTCTGTCTTCATAGTGTCGTGATGCATTGATGTTATGGTCAAAAGGGATGCAGACCCACTGTCCACACCAAGAGAGCCATGAGAGGAGCCCCAGGGACTTCAGAGAACCTCTCCTTTATCTTCTGCAGGGCATACTTGACTCTTCCTACTAGCTGAAAAGTACAGGTGCCTGGTGATGCGGGTTCCGCTGTGTATGTGCCTCATTCTGAATACCTTGTAAAATTGCTGTTATTTGTTTGTTAAACAGAGAATATTGAATTGTGGCCTTTAAGTACAGCCTGTATCCACCAGACCAGTTACCTCTGCAAATGGCTGTCAAGACTTGGTCATTAAGTATATTAAAGTCTGAGATAGACAGACAGATTTTTAATCAGTAAGGGAATCAAGGGTTATGGAGGATAGGGTAGGAAAGTGGAGTTAAGGATAATCAGAACAACCATTGAATAGTTCAGCAGGCTCGGTGGGCTGATTGGCCATCCCATGGAATACTCTTGGTGGCTTAAGGACACTTCATTTCCCTCCCATTGCCATTCAATGTCATGGCTGTGACAAAGTTCCACTCCTTTAAAATGGTACACATCAATAATACATTTCCCATTTTCCATGGTATTTAACAAATATTCATCTGTTCTGCTCATGTTTGATTAGAGACAAAATTACTGCAGATACTGGAATCCAAAGTAGACAGGTAGGAGGCTGGAAAAACACAGCAAGCCAGGCAGCATCAGGAGGTGAAGAAGTTGGCATTTTTGGGTGTAACTCTTCTCCAAGATTGGGAGTGAGTGTGGGGAGGCATCTGCAGATAAAGGGAGTGGCGGGGGCAGGGTGGTGAAGTGTGGAGAGGTGAAGATAGGCACAGGGTACGACCTGGTTGGTCAATTGGAGGGGTGGAAAGGAGGGGGATGGGCTGGGTAGGGAGTCAGGGGATGGGAAGGGAGGTTATTTGAAATTGAAGAACTCCAGGGTTGTCCTCGCAGCTATAGGCTGCCCAGGCAGAAGATGAGCTGTTGTTCCTCCAGTTCGTGGTTGGGATTGTTGTGGCAATGGAGGAGGCCAAGGATTGTCATGTTGAAAAGGGAGTGGGAAGGGGAATTGAAATGGGTGGTGACTGGGAGGTCTGGTCGGCCCCTGCAGGCCCAGCTGAGATGGTCAGTGAACCGTTCCCTAAGTTTACATTTGGTCTCCCCAATGTAGAGAAGACCACATTGGGAACACCTGATGCAGTAAACTCAGGTTGGAAGAGAGACAGATGAACCTCTGTCTCACCTGGAAGGACTGCTCATGTTTGTTAGCAGCATGAAAAGCAAAACCTTGTTTTTAGTGATAGAAGTGTCAAGTAGAGTACTTTGTTCGTTTAAAATTATCACAAGGGCAGACTGTTTTTGTGGATTGAAAGATTGTTACTGAACAAGTTTGTTACAGCATTCAGTTCAGATTGGCAACAGCATCTTTTGAGGAGGAAATAATATGTGCAAAATGGTCTGTAAATTAATATGTATTCAACTTTATTATCCTTGCTTTCAGCTAAGTGCAATTTGTGATTTATGATTGCTGTGTTGTCAGTGTGTCATAGTATCGACTTCAGACTGTTGTAAAAACAAGCATTTATCACCAATGATTGCAATAAATTTGCAACCTAATCTTCAGAAATAAAATGCTGCTTAACTTTTTTTTCCCAATAACATCTTGACAACTATTCAGTGGGTGTTATATATTACAGTTGTTTGCCCTTTGCAGATTGTTGTGCTAGGATTTAATAGTGGTAAACTTACTGTCCTCGAAAATACAAAATGAAATTATTTTTATTGACAATTTCATTCCAGCTGAGAGGAAAAGAGATTATTCCAGATGTTATTGTGTCACGTGGGCAGAAAATATGTAGACAACTTACAGATGCGATATCACTCCAGCATTATCCATACCTGACGCGAATCCATATTGCTTTGATAGATGCTTTGAGTTAAAACTCAATGCAGAAATATAGATAAAAAACACAGAATGGCTTAAAGGAACAGAACCTAAGAGGTAATGAGACAGATCAAAATCCATTGAGACAAAATTGAAATGGACAGTGGTAAAGGTTGATCCCGGATGTACCATGTTCAAAGACTGGGGTATGTAATGCCTTATTTTTCATTAATGTCTCTGCAGGGACTCAGAAAAGGTTTACTGTTGTAACTTTCATCATTAATCAAGGAAATGGGGTGATTCAAGACCTTCCGGACTGAAATAGCATCTGTGTTAAAATAAGCAATAAAAAGACTGTTTTCTTCTTTTAATAAAAAGTTTATGTTGTACAAATAATGCAGAATGGTAAACAGTGGAGTATGCAGTGATTAGAGTCGTTCATCAACTCATTCCTGATTTGTATTATCGGGGGTTCTTGATTAGTGGATGATCCAGACATTGTTCCATTAAATATCCTTTGGATTAATCTGCAAAGCCTGGTCAGTTATGGTTACACATTTAATTACAGTTCTTGTGTACTTTGATAGGAAAGCCTGGCTGTCTGAAGACTGGACAGAGGTGTGACCAAAGTGCATCGGTTTCACATTTACAACTTCTGCTAATGTCATCTTGAAAAGTGGAGAATAGAATGTTTCATAACAGAATCAGGACACTGGGTATAATCCAGGTTTGAAGACACTTTTTTATTAAATTCTCGTCCAAAATTTCTCCAGAACTTCTACCTCCACCCCAATCTGAACATAACTTGTTCACCCATACTTTTAGTCTTCTCAATGTCACTCTATATAAATAGCCCAAATGCTATTTTGCCTAAAATCCTCATATCTGTTATCCTGTGCCACATTTTAGAATTCCTAAAAGATATTTTTCTCACGTAACACATTTAGAAAAGAGATTAAATTTAAGGGTTATGTTTTATGAAAGTATGTTTGCAAAGTTTTTTAGAAAGGCGAGTTTCATTAAGATGGTAGGTATGACTGATCCATGCTTTGAAATTGTTTGCCCAAAATATACACAAGAACCATAACCCAAATCTTCTAGTTTAAAAATCACACAGCACCAAGTTATAGTCCAACAGGTTTAATTGGAAGCACTAGCTTTTGGAGCGCCGCTCCTTCATCAGGTGGTTATAAGACCACAAGACCATAAGACATAGGAGTGGAAGTAAGGCCATTCGGCCCATCGAGTCCACTCCGCCATTCAATCATGGCTGATGCGCATTTCAGCTCCACTTACCAGCGTTCTCCCCGTAGCCCTTAATTCCTCGAGACAACAAGAATCTATCAATCTCGGCCTTGAAGACATTTAGCGTCCCGGCTTCCACTGCACTCCGTGGCAATGAATTCCACAGGCCCACCACTCTCTGGCTGAAGAAATGTCTCCGCATTTCTGTTCTGAAATGACCCCCTCTAATTCTAAGGCTGTGTCCACGGGTCCTAGTCTCCTCGTCTAACTGAAACAATTTCCTAGCATCCACCTTTTCCAAGCCATGTATTATTTTGTGAGCAGCGCTCCGAAAGCTAGTGCTTCCAATTAAACCTGTTGGACTATAACCTGGTGTTGTGTGATTTTTAACTTTGTACACCCCAGTCCAACACTGGCATCTCCAAATCTTCTAGAAATTTTGTTCTCCCAGTGGCAACCAGGTAGTTACCCATTTGGCTTCTTCCAGTTTTTCCTGAATAGGATCCCTACAGTATAGAAGTAGGCTACATGGCCCATCGAATCCACATCAAATCTCCAAACAGCATCCCACCCAGACCCATTCTCCTACCCTAACATATAACCCTGCATTTCCTATGGCTAATCCACCTCGCCTGTACATCCCTAGACATTATGGGCAACCCTCCCTGACCATCTTTGGACTGTGGGAGGAAACCAAAGCACCCAGAGGAAACCCACACAGACCCAGGCAGAATATGCAAACGTCACACAGATAAACGCTTGAGGCTAGAATCCAACCCAGCCCCTGGTATTGTGAGGCAGCAGTGATAACCAGTGAACCACCATCCCACCCTGCTGGCTAATTTTGTGCTCGGGGATTTTACAGAACCCAAGTGCTGATGGAGTTCTAAGAAGGTGCTGCAGAGAGAAATCATTTAAAAGCCATGCCTCCTTTCACCGTAAGCACCATACCTTGGTAAGTAAGTTTAAATGTCTTATATTTTCTTAGTGCCAGTCTAAAACCCATTTGCTTCAGTAATGTCATACAGAGAAGAAAATCTCTCATCCTTACCTGAATTAGCCTAGATGTGACTTCAGACCACAGCAATGTAGTTTATTTTTAACTGCCTTCTGGACTATAAATGCTGACCTAGCCAGTGACACCCATATTCCATGGATGAATAAAAAGGAAGTGGGTGAATGTGTAAGTAAAGAAGTGCGGGATGTGTGTAAGGAGCCAAGATGTTTGGGGTAATTGTGCAAGATGTAGTAAGGGTGAGGTGATAACTGGGTAGAGTGATGGTCTGATGGATGGCAGGGGTTATCAGTCATTGGGTATTCAGGAATGCAGGGTTGAGGTTAAAATTTGATCAGCCGTGATCTTATTGAATGGCAGAGTGACCTACACTTACTACTTGCTCATATATTCATAGGGGTTGAGTTAAATGGTCAAGTTGAGTATTGTGGAAAGAAACAATCAGAAACAAAAACAGAAATTGTTGGAAAAACTCAGGAGGTCTGGTATCATTTGTGAAGAGAAATCAAAGTTAAAATTTTGGGTCAGAGAAGGTGACCCTTCCTCAGATTTTATTCTGAGGAAGGGTTGCTGGACCCAAGCCATTAACTTTGATTTCTCTTCACAAATGATACCAGACCTGCTGAGTTTTTCCAACAATTTCTGTTTTTGTTTCTGATTTACAGTATCCGTTACTCATTCAGTTTTTATTGTTCAGTTCTGGGCACCTTATTTAAGGAAGGATGGTAAATCCCTGGAAACAGAACAAAGGAGATTTAGTACAATCATACCAGCAGTGAGGGATTTTAAATATAAGGAAAGAATAGAGAAATTAGACTTATTCATCTTGGAGCAGAGAAGATTATGAGGTGACCATACTAAGGTGTTCAAATTATGAATGGTTTTGACAGGGTACAGATTGATATTCTGTTTCCATTAGTTGATATGTCAGTAACTAAGAGTCAAATTTCAAGATTGTCAGCAAGAGAGCTAGGGGTGAAGAGAAATTTCTTTACTGAGAAAGTTGTTAGGATTTGGAATGTGCTGCCTGGGAAAGTGCTGGCGGTGGATTCCACATGAGGTTTCAAAAGAGAGCTGGATATATATTTGAAAACAATGAATTTCAAGGGCTGCGCAGTTTGGACTGGAGAATGGGACTAGCTGGGGAGCTCTTTCAGGAGCTAGTACAGGCACAATGGGTCAAATGGCCTCCAGTACTGTAAAATTCAATGTTTCGTCGGTCAGGAATGTTTCTCCCGTCAGAAGCTTGTCAATTTGGGATGGCTAGGGGCTCAGTCAGATGTCTTGGACGTGATAGGTTTGGGGGCAGTTGAAGAGTTAAAACGATAGTTGAGGTAATGAGTTGTAGACAGGTCATGAGGGCTAGTCAGGATGAGGTAAGATTGAGTTGTGGTTTTGGAACAGGAGTCAATGGGTTAGTTGGCTGAGGGTTTTTAGGGAATGCTCAGGATTTCAGTTGTATAGTTACATTGAGGTTTGACATGGATTTTTTCACCTAACTTTTCCTGGGAAACTTGAGTTCAACTGTCTGCAGACTCCAAATCTAATTCAGTCAGAAACTTTGTCAGAAGGCCCCAGATTTCAGGGGAATTGACCATCCGAAGTTAAACAGTGTCTGGACTTCCAAGGGATCCTGATGGGCATGTGTTGTCATATGACCATAAGACATAGGAACAGAAATTAGGCCATTCAACCCATCGAGTTTGCTATGCCATTTAATGGCTGATAAGTTTCTCGACCCCATTCGTCTGCTTTCTCCCTGTACCCTTGATCGCCTTGACAACCAAGAACCAATCTAGCTCTGCCTTAAATATACTCAATTGTCATACATCTGGTCTGCAACTACCCAGAGAGCAGAAGATCTAGGCTAATATGTCAGCTTGTTACAGTCACTACCTTATAAAAATTGTCTCTGATTTCAACAAAGAGGCAATTGGGAGTGGGGTTGGTGGGCATGAAGACAGCACTAAATATGAAATAGAAAACCCAGTATTAAGTCTGTCTGTAGCATTTTAATTAACTTATCATTTCACTTCTAGATCGTGCATCAAGTGAGTGATAGTGGGGCTGCTATGTTCGCACAACATGATCTCTGCTAGGACGTTCGTGTGTGCAACAGGAGTAGGGAGACTAAATCAAGAAATTATTGGAAAAACTCAGCAGGTCTGGCAGCATCTGTGGAGAGAAAGCAGAGTCAATGTTTCAGATCCAGTGACCCTTCTTCAGAATGTTAACTCCATGTTAACTCTGTTTTCTCTCCATAGAAGCTGCCAGACCTGCTGAGTTTTTCCAGCAATTACTTTTTTTATTTATGACTTCCAGTATCCACAGTCCTTTGTTTCTCTTTATTCAAATCAAGAGCTTGAACGCCTTTTGCTTAGTGCACGGTGAAGACTACACTTCCAAATGCCAGAAGGGCCACCTTGAATTGTTACAACAAAATAATTCTATCATGCTCATCCTAATCTCAAGAACTTGTGGTTTAAAAATTTAACCTTTTGTCTGTACCTTTGTTCCAAAGAAGAGTAACATTCAACTTGAAACATTAACTTTGTTTCTCTTTCTGCAGATGTTGCCAGACTGCTGAATTTCTCCAGCACTTTCTGTTTCCATGTTAGTATCTTTGCCTGTGCTTATTTTTCCCTCAGCTCAAAAGAAGAAGTGAGAGCATATGTCAATTGCTGAACATTCTGGAATCAGGGTGGGGCACAATGGCTCAGTGGTTAGCACAGCTGCCTTACAGCACCAGGAGTCGCATTCAGTTCCAGCCTTGGGTGACTATCTGTGTGGTTTCCTCCCACAGCCCAAAGATGTGCAGCTTGGATGGATTTGTTTTTAATATTCATTCACAGGATGAGGGCGTCGCTGGCCAAGCCAGCATTTATTGTCCATCTCTAATTGCCCAGAGGGCAGTTAAGACTCAACCACATTGCTGTGGGTCTGGAGTCACATGTATGCCAGACTGGGTAAGGATGGCAAGGTTCCTTCCCTAAAGGACATTAGTGAACCAGATGGGTTTTTCCAACAATCGATTCATGGGTCATCATTAGACTCTTAATTCCAGATTTTACTGAGTTCAAACTGCACTATCATCCATGGCAGGATTCGAACTCTGGTCCCCAGAACATTACCTGGGTCTCTGGATTAACAGTCGAGCAATAATACCACAAGGCCATTGCCTCCCCAGATTAGCCATGGGAGTTACAGTAATAAGGGTGTGTCTGGTTGGGATACTGCCCGGAGAGACAGTGTGGATTTGATGGGCTGAATGGCCAACTTCCACATTGTATCTGAATGTACTTAGAATATAATCATCACATAATGTCCAGAGTTTGAACCAGGTGGAGGGTGTGGGGGTCAGTGACAGTGGGTTAAAAGTGGCAAAATACTACTGCCTCTCAGACCTGCAAATTTCTATGTTTAGCTTGAGCGCGTTACAATAATGGAGAAGAGTCCCGTTTGGAAACGTAATTTGCCAAAGGGTCTGTTTCTGTCTCACTCTATGCAGCGATATAACAGAACCCCTGAATGATTTTGCTTCTGTATCGGTCCATGGCTCTGCTGGAGACACATCCAGTACCGGTGCCTGATTGGTTTTTTTTGTCAGGGCTAACCATTATATGAATGTCCCCTGTGATATTGCTGATGGGAAAGGGTAGGATCTTGGGTTTGTGTCCCTGGCTGGTCTCTATCTGGTGCAAGGGAGTCATCAACTGTAAACACACAGTAATCCACACATCCCTACATCGACCAGGTGTATTTCTGTACTGCAACAGCTTGCACTAGACCATTGTGTAGCCAGTGTAAGCAAATGAAAATGTTTCTGCAGCTATGGATTACTGTCAACCCTGATTGTCAACCACACCCCCACTCTGATTCTCATCGTCAAACGCGAAACAAATGCCTACAAAACTTTAGTTTCACTATCAAAACACTTATTTAATTGCTTGCTTAAACAGATTTAGGATTTTGTGTAAAATTTCTTATTAGACCAAGGGCAAAATGCACAGCATTATGAGTAAGTTTTTAGGATTACTAAGGGCTCATTTCAAGGAACTCTTGAAAACTAAAATCTGAATTATGTGGATGGAAATTCTGTGCCTCTGGAGTGAATCAGGGATTTCCCAATTTTCACTGAGCCATTTAGGATAGATATTACATACTCCACAGCTAGATCAACAAACGTTTAGACACTCGTACTAGCGAAATGGTCAGTTAACTGCTTGAAGTACATTCAAAGATCATTGTTACAAGTGCATCAGATGATTGCTGCCTCATTGCAGATCAAAAATAGCAAAGAAACATGGGCCCTCCTCTTGGGCTGTTTTCCTCAAGCAGAGAAAAGTACAGCACATGATCCAGAGCTGGATTTTACCAGCAATTTGGGGATGGATTGGGAGATACTGAAATTCGCAAAACAGCACGGGAAGGCAATAAGTGATTTTAAAATATTTATTCACAAAATGTAGGCATCAATGGCACGTCCGCCATTTATTGCCCCCATCCTTAATTGCCCAGATGGCACTTCAGAATCAACCACATTTGCAGTCCTTCTGCTGTCACATGTAGGCCAGACTAGGTCAGAACAGCAGATATCCTACCCTACAGGACATTAGTCTATTAGATGGGTTTCTTTTTTCCCCTCGACAGTAGGTTCATGGTAATCATATGATTCTAATTTCCAGAATGTTATTGAATTCAAATTCTTCCATGACAGGATTCGTACCTGGAGACACCAACACATTACCTAGGTCTCCAGATTAGTTCGACAATAATAATTCCATCGTCTACCATCTTCTTCCTTGTGCCTTCTTGTTGTAAACCTTGCCAGCAGCCGAATTAGTATTAAAAAAAAGAACAAAGAGGAAGAACAGTGCAGGAACAGGGCCTTAGGCCCTCCAAGCCTGTGCCAATTATCATGCCCGAACTAAACTAAAAAAACAAACCTTTTGACCTTATTCAGACCATACTGTTTTATTCCTTCCCTATTCATTTAACCATCCAGATGCCTCTTAAATATTGCCAACATGCCTGCTTCTGGCAGTGTGTTCCAGGCTCCTATATTCTCCGTGTCAATATTTCCCTCTCATATCTGCCTTAAACTTACCCCCCTCTCACCTTGAACCTGTGTTCCCTTGTAATAATGGTAGACAAGTAAATTCTGGCAACCTGTCAGTGGACTCTGTGTCTAATCCTCCTTTCCATCCATTGTGGCACGTGGAGCTCCTATTATTCCCCACTTCTTGCAGTCCACCAAAGCCCACTTCTACCAACAATGGCTATCTTTACTACATTAAAAATCACACAACACCAGGTTATAGTCCAACAGGTTTAATTGTAAGCACACTAGCTTTCGGAGCGACGCTCCTTCATCAGGTGATAGCGGAGGGCTCAATCCTAACACAGAATTTATAGCCCTCCACTATCACCTGATGAAGGAGTGTCGCTCCAAAAGCTAGTGTGCTTCCAATTAAACCTGTTGGACTATAACCTGGTGTTGTGTGATTTTTAACTTTGTACACCCCAGTCCAACACCGGCATCTCCAAATCATATCTTTACTACAGTGATGTTGCCTGCACTTTCCAAATCTCGGCAGCCAGCCAGTTGCTGCAGCTTACTTGATTTGCCCCGGGAACCTCATATCCCATTTAACTGGTCGTGTGGGTGCACATCCGTCAATCAACTTAGGTTATTTTCCATCAGGTGCAGCCCAGAGGTGGCCAAGCAGCTGCCAGTTCCAAATGCTGAGGCTGCTAAGCTCCCATCTCTTGGATTGGCCAGCATCTCTTGGGGGTTGTAGCATAATAGGTTAAAAGCTATTGTGCTGTCCTTAATAGAATGGCAGCCTGGCAGCAGCCACTTAATTGGTTGCTGCTAACAAGATGTAGCCCCAGGTCATCTGACCATTGAAGCAAATTGTCACCAAGCTCTCTTGTTCACAACAGGTTTGTCAGCAATTTAGAGACCATAGGGACAGTAATGGTTTTCTGAGTGACAGGCAACAAAAGGTAGTAGTGAATGATTGTTTTTCAGGCAGGAGAAACATATATAGTATTATTCTGACGGTGACAATGTTTAGAGCTCTGCTTCATTTCTTTGATATTAATGGTCTCGATATAGGTCTACACGCACAGTTTTGAAATTTGACAAAGATCAAAAATTTGGAATTATTATTGACAGTAAAGAGAATAGCGTTGATCTTTTTCTAATCAACTTGCTCAGAGATGTTGTCACACACCATTTGGGTCGGGGGTGGGGTAGCTTGAGCTTAAGTCTCCTGGCTCAAAGGTGAGGACACTACCACTGCACCACAAGAGGTCAGTGATTTCTTATGTGGTGGCATGGGTGCGTAAGTGGCAGGTGAAAATGCATTGGAGTGTGAAGGTTCTTCATCTGGCGGGAAGAACAAGAAGAGGCAATATAAAATAAGGGATATAATTTGAAACTGAGAGTGAGAGCAGAGAGGTAACTGAGGCGATGTAACCAAATGCCTTCGGCATGTTTAGTAAGCAGTTACAGAGTCGTACAGTTGTACAGCAAAAAAGACCCTTCAATCCAACTCGTCCATGCTGACTGGATATCCTAAATTAATCTATTCCCATTTGCCAGCATTTGACCCATATCCCTGTGAACCCTTCCTATTCAAATACCCGTTCAGATGCTTTTTAAATGCTGTAATTGTACCAGCCTCCACCACTTCCTCTGGCAGCTCATTCCATACATGCACCACCCTCTGCGTGAAAAAGTTGCCCCGTACATCCCTTTTATATCTTTTCCCTCTCACCATAAACCTATGCTTTCTAATACAGGACTTGGAGTTGTAGAGTCATAGAGATATAGAGCATGAAAACAGACCCTTCGGTCCAACTCGTCCATGCTGACCAGATATCCCAACCCAATCGAGTCCAACCTGCCAGCACCCGGCTCATATTCCCCCAAACCCTTCCTATTCACCTACCCGTCTAGATCCTTTTAAATGTTGCAATTGTACTAGCCTCCACCACTTCCTCTGGCAGCTCATTCCATAAATGTACCACCTGCTGCATGAGAAAGTTGCCCCATGGTTCTCTTTTCTGTCTTTCCCCTCTCACCCTAAACCTATGCCCTCTAGTTCAGGACTCCCCCACCCCAGGGAAGAGACTTTGTATATTTATCCTAGGTAGACTTCCCTACCTTGGGAAAAAGACCTTGTCTATTTACCCTATCCATGCCCCTCATGATTTTATAAACCTCTATAAGGTCACCCCTCAGCCTCTGATGCTTAAGGTCTGGGATTCTGGGCAATCCAAGATGGAGGATAGGAAAGATTTCTGGCTGTAACAGGCTACTCCTTTTTATTTTTGAGATATTTTAGGTGTTGGGAGTGATTTCCTCGAATTCCAGGAGCAGCAATTGCTGATTTATATGTTGTTGCATTGTTTTGAAGGCTTCCCTTGGGGAAAAAGACCTTGTCTATTTACCCTATCCACGCCCCTCATGATTTTATAAACCCCTGTAAGACTAGTCTCAACCTCTGAAGCTCCATGGAAAATAGCCCCATCTATTTAGTCCTTCCCTGTAGCTCAAACCTTGGAGCCCTGGCAACATCCTTGTCAATCTTTTCTGCACCTTTTCAAATTTAATAACATCTATCCTGAAGCAGGGAGACCAGAACTGAATGCAGTGTTCCAAAAGTGGCCTAACCAATGTCCTGTATACCCACAACAACCTCCCAACTCCTATACTTAATGCACTGACCAATAGAGGCAGTAAAGTTAATAAAGTATACATGATCCTTAGTTTTATAAAATAGAGTGAGTACAAAAGTATTGAAATTATGATAAGCCAGTATATAAAGTTGTATTAGCCTTAACTTTGAGCATTGTGTCTGATTCTGACCACAACACATCAGGGTGGATATGAAGGCTGGATAAGCAGTTCACAAGAATTACTTCAGTGGTTAACTGGGTTGTCCTTGGAGTAGAGAAGATCAACAGACAATTGGACAAGACTTACAAAATCATGAAATACCTCCAGAATGCACTGGTATAAACTGTTCCCGTTGGCTGCTGAGTTGACAACCAGAGGATGCTAATTTAGGATGCTACCCAAATGAAACAATTGCACTGTAAGGAAAATATTTTGTTTTACACAGTACATGATTAGGATCTGGAATGCACTAGCTGAGAATGGTGAAAACAGATTCAGTGAAGACCTTTGAAAGAGATTGGGATGATTATCTCAATGGAGCAGACTTGCATGGCTATTGGGAAAACATGAAGGCTATGGAAGATGAGGCTGGGTGGTGGTGTCACAAAGTGAATTGTTTTTGCAGAGAGCCAGCAAGGACAGGACAGGCCAAATGGCTGCCTTCTATGATCACATGTTGAGTACTAAATTATTCAAAGCAAATTTGGGTGAGAAACATTATCATTTTCATGACTTCTGCCAATATTTTAATTATGAATTAATGCATATGAGTGTTCCCTTGTTACTATGCTACTGAATTAGCTTTTTTGATATGCACAAACACTTTGCACCTTCATCAACAAGGTACAGTTACAGAAGTAGGGCAATTTAGAGAAAAGTTAAGCAAGGCTTGAAAATAAAATGCTCCAAAAACTACAATCCAAAGTTCTGTGTGGGTCATCAGGGTAAGTGTTCAATTTTATTTTCAGATACTTAACCTTAGTTTGTTACAATACCCAAGGTAGAAGTTGAAGATATATAACACCGGAAAAAAATTCCAGATTTGAGATAAAAAGACAGAACAAATCCTGAATTTGCTGTAAAATGAAGTGAAAATGAAGGGAACATACCTTAGCACCTGTCAGCATATTCAAACAAAAAAGGTGGGAGGCAGAAAGGGTAGCATAGATGGAAAAACTGAAAGAAAGGAATTGAGTTGCTCCATTTGTCTATGTGTTTAATGAACATTTTGGAAAATCAGGGATAGAATCCCTTCAGTGTGGAAGCAGGCCATTCAGCCCATCAAATCCACACTGACCCTCTGCAGAGCTTCCTACTCCGACACACCCCTTTCCTGTATTCCTCAAGGTTAATCAACTCGGCCTACACGTCATGGATAATTTAGCATGGCAAACCCACCTTAACCTGCACATCTTTGGATTTTGGTAGGAAACCAGAGCACCTGGAAGACACCTATGCAGGCATGAGGCAAATGTGCAGTTGTCCAAGGCTGGAATTGAACCCGTGTCCCTGACACTGTGAGGCTGCAGTGCTAATCACTGTGCCACCGTACTGCTCAATGGGGAAACAAAGTTCAGAAAAAAAGGAACATGGAGGCAGTGGGATTGAAATATGAGACAAGAAACGCATGAAACTCTGCAGATCAGAAAGAGACCATGAAACACTGAATCTTTAATTAGATGGAAACAGCATATAAATTTGGACAGGGAACCTCAGTATCATTAGAATTAATGATGTATTCATTCTACAAAGGGAGAAGAAGCAGATTCTCCTATTGAAACTTGTATAAAAAAGGAAAATTATTTCTTTTAATTGAAAAAGAAATGTGGAAAGCAAATTTGTTGAACCTGAGAACAAGTTAAACAAAGCAGAGAAGGTGGTAGCCAGAACTAGTTCAGTGGCATCACTGAAATATGAATTGTTTTTCATTATCAGTGAGTTTTGTTTCCTGTATGAACACTTCATTGTTGATGACATAAACACATTTATTCTCCTGACTAAAAGTCCTCTTCAATCCACTGTTCATGCTATCTTCAAGATACAAGATTAATATAACACACCTTGTAGCTTTCAAACGACCATAATTCATTTTGCGAAAATCGCTGGTATGGTTTGCATATTAGAAACAATGTATCAAATAGCTATTGTATTGAAAGGACTGTTGCAGTTAATAACAGTGACTTAAAAATAAGAATTCTTTGTTCTTCATTCCTTACTGTTGACTTACATAAATCTGTAATTCACAGATATTGTCAACATTCTGATACATTATACCAAAGATCAACAGCCTATTTGATCCTGGAAGCCACTCAGCAGCCAAAGTCAATCCCATCCTCACCCTTTGTCCACCTCTGTAATTTTCAGCATTAGTTTTTAGTAATCAAATGTTTGGGGAAAGGATTGTTTCCCCTTTTTGAACTTATAGATCTTTTATCACTATTAGCATTTCAGAATTTTCTAAGCCTGTATGAGTTGATACTTGGTACCTTTTAGTCCATTACAAAAATGCAAAAAAAAGACTTAAACAGCTCTGGATTACTCTGAAGAGATATATTAATTGCTTTCCTATTTTACTGACAGCTTATCAATCCAGAATCCGCAATGCTTGGTTTGGTTCTTAAATGAGTCCCCTGGTATCTGTTCCTTAAAATGGAAGCGTTTCCATGGAATGTTGTTTTTTACTGTATACCTAAATTAAGGCAAATATGTTTGTCAAGGATTTGTTGCCAATGTCAATTGAAATGAATATATTTAAGATAAGCAGATGAGTGCTGATTAGTTGGCTTCTGTTGTATTATTTGGCAAAGCACTGAGCATGAAAAAATAATTACCTGCCGTATAATAAATATTGGGACACATTTTTGTGGCGTGGTTAAGGATATCTTCTGAAATAAATTATTATAATTTCATTAAACTGACTAGCAATAGAGTTAACTTATTTAAATGTTGCCGCATAAAATTAACTGGGGCCAAAGGATGTCTAATTGTCTTCTCACAGACATCACCGCCTTATAAAACCCTTGTTGCTTTCATTTACAGCTCCAGCAGTGTGATGTGACACTGTCTTGCAGCTAGTGTATTCAAGTGGTCATAACTACTCCATAATTTATTATTGAGAGTTTGACGATTTAATCATCCTGTTTGTGTTTCATTGTATGTTATCAATTGTAATGCTTTTAAAGATGCCCATTATTGCTGTGCATGCAATTACCATTGCTAACATTAGAATACACTGCATTTAAGTGTTTTATTAACTTCCTTCAGAGTTTATATCACAGGCCTTTATTAATAGCCTTTCACTAGTAAAAATTGCCGTGTCTGCTGATTGTAAAAATTAATGAAACCCCTGTGACTGTGCTATAGTTGTGGAGACTGGCACAGGAGTTTTGCTATTCACTATAACTGAACATATGACACTTTAGTAAATTATGTTTACGACTTAACTTGTAATGTGAACCCCCAAGGCAAAGAATTGCAATAGGAGGCCTTGTAAAAGTGTCTTTGGTTTCTTGTATCCTGCTTCATGTTTCCTTAAAAGTATCAGTCTGCCATAATATTAAGTATAATACTTAAAGTTGTTATGACTGTGTAAATTAGTGTACAGCTATGCACTTTAGGAAAGGTTAGGAATTTCAGATAGGCAAAATTTGTAATATAGGGTGAGAACAATGGAAATCCTTCGAATTGAATCAGTACTTTTTTCACTTTGCCATGAGTGAAGCAAGTGAGGTATGCATTTGATCTCTCTGTGTTTTCCACTCTGCACAGAGTTTTCCACAGTGAAGGAACAATGATACAGTTCCAAGTGGGATGGGGGGAGCTTATCATTGCAGTTTAACAAAGTTAATGCCATTGAATGCCAAAGAGAAATGGTCAGATTCTCTTTTGTTTAGAGGTGGTTATTGCATGGCACTTGTGAGCCACAAATGTTACTCACCACTTCTTATCCCAAACTTGAATGTTGGTCAGTCCTTACTGCTTATGGACACAAGCTGCTTGAATACCTGAGGATTGGTGAGTGGTACTGAACATTGTGTAATTATCAGCACACATCACCACTTCTGACATTGGGAAGATCATTGACAAAGCACCTGAATATGGGTGGAGCTGGGACACTATCTTGAGGAACTCCGCAAGTAATTGTGTTTGAGATCATTGGAATCCAGCAACCAAAACCATCATCCTTTATGCTCGGTTTGGCTCCATCATTGGAGACTTTTCCCCGATTCCTGTTGACTCTAGTTTTTCTGGGACCATTTGATGACATATTCAGTCAAATGTTGCTTTGATGTCAAGAGCTGTCATGCTGACCTTAATTCTGGTGTTAATCCCTTTTGTCCATGTTTGTACCTAGGCTGCAAAGAGGTCAAGAGTTGAGTGACCCTGGTGGAAATTGACCATGATGTATAAATGTTATGAAGTATGGTGTCACTCAACCTGTATTTTCTTTGCTGAAGCTGTTAAATAACTATCAAAAGCAGTTTCCTTGTTCTTGCAAAATCATCACAGCTATCACTTGTTTATCATGCCTTATGTGTTGCAAAAAACAGTGTGCTAAATGTAAACACATTAAATTAAAATTATTTCACTGTAAGGAAACATTAAAAAAAAGTAAAATTGTCTCAAAATACAAGAACCCGGCTGGCCTGACTGGCTCCCAGACATTCGTTGTTACTGCTACCTATAAGACCATAAAACACTGGAGCAGAAGTAGACCATTCAGCCCACTGAGCCTCCTCCACCATTCAGCAAAATCATAGCTGACCTGATAATGCTCAACTTCCACTTTTCCACTCTTGATTCCCTTACTGATTAAATACCTGTCTACCTCAGTCTTGAATATAGAGTCAAACAGATGTGCAGCACGGTCCAACTCGTCCATGCCGAAACAAATCTAGTCCCATTTGCCAGCATTTGGCCCATATCCCTTTAAACCCTTGCTATTCATATACTCATCTAGATGCCTTTTAGATCTTGCAATTGTACCAGCCTCCACCACTTCCTCTGAACAGCACTTTGTGGTAAAAAATTCAAACAATTCACTACTCTGTAAGAGAAGAAATACCCTTTGGTTGCTGTATTAAATGTGCAACATGTTATTGTGAGATGCCCTCTGGTCCTAGACTTTCCCACAAGGGGAGACAACCTTTCCACATCCACTCTGTTAAGTCTTTCATGTTTCACTAAGGTTGCCTCTCATTCTTCTACATTCCAATGAGTACTGACCCAATCTACTCAATCCCTTCTCAAAAGACAGTTCCTCCTGACCCAGTATCAATCATGTTGACATTCTCTGGACCGCCTCCAATGCCAGTATGTCTTTCCCTTAGATAAGAAGCCCAAAAATGTTCACGCTGAATGCTGACCACCATCCTAGCTTTGTGTCTACAAGATGAGGCCTGACAGAAGATATGCGGGCCTTAAGCTCTGATTGAGACAGCAAAATGCAAATAGGGAAGAAATTGTCCAGGTCAAAATGAAGTGATTGAGTGCTAAGAGAGCAAGCGAGAAGCTCAGATATTCATCCTAGACCAATCCATCAGATTGGCTCCTGTTCCTGTGGCAAAATGTCCTGGCAGCAGCATTGAAATGAAAGGTTTTGATGCGTTCCACATTTCAAAGGAGAGCTGAATGATAAGTGGGTTTGAGGTGTGTCATGAGGATGCCAACCTATGTGGATAGGGTGTACAGGAAGTTGCTGCCCATGGAGTGTATCCTGAGATGTTGGTGACTCCAACATGGAGGTCTGGAGAAGCAAGTAGCAAACTGAAGTTGCCAGGTACCTGCTCTGATTTTCATATTGGTGAATTATTACCCTTTAAATCTCTTGGGCACATGGGAGAACAGGTAAATGCCTATTAAGGCAGCATGATTAGGTATTCATGGCACACAGATAAATGCAAATAGGCCTCATACTGCTTTCTATTCAGATTTGGGTCTCACTGTTAAACGCGTGGTTTTAGAATTAGACTGTCTTGATATCTCATTTCTGCCAATCTTGGGGGAGTCCAAATCTAGATGGTATATGTTTAAGGTGAGAGGGTAAAGATTTAAAAGGGACCTAAGTGCAACTTTTTCATGCAAAGAGTGGTGCGTGTATGGAATGAGCTGCCAGGGGAAGTGATGGAGACTGGTACAATTACAATATTTAAAAGGCCCCTGAATGGGTCCATGAATAGGAAAGATATAGAGGGATGTGGGCCAAGTGCTGGCAAATGAGACTAGATTAATTTAGGATATCTGGGCAGCATAGACGAGTTGGACCAAAAGGTCTGTTTCCGTGCTGGACATATCTATGACTCTGTAACTGACTTGTCTTTGCTCAAGTCTTTCAGAGGCTGGGAAAATTCCACGCAATGTCTTTGGTCTTTCCAATCTTTAACTTGGAGAAAATTTCTGCTGTGAAACAGAAATAGCTGGAGAAACCCAGCAGATCTGACAGCATGTGGAGAGAAAGCAGAGTCAACATTTTTGAAGGGTCATGCCTCTGAAGGGATGTAGTCTCAGCAAGGACTGCCTCCATTGCCTTCTCTTGTGTGTCAGTGCAATGATTTTCACATTGTACCTCCTGCCCTACAAGCACAATGCTCAATAATGCGACTATAACTGCAGCGATTGAGAGTGTGCTAATATAAATTTAAGCAGTGTCTTCAGATAATGTACATCTTTAGAGCTCTTCAGTGTTTGCAGGAGCCCTCATCTCTTCCTCACCTGCTGAACTATATAATGTTAAATCTTCTCTTTTCAAGGATCTTCTTGATTCCTAATTTGAAATAATTATCAAAACCTTTTAGGACATCTTTAAAAGTATCTGTACTTTTTTTGGCTTTCTGTCAATTAATAACATCATTTGTAATCGGAACTATTGAACAAAATAATGTAATAACCTGTTTCAGCTTCAGATTTAGTATAGAGTTTGTTTGACATTGTGCAATAATTTCTGAATCTGTGTCTTTTTGAACTTTGTATTGCAATAAATTCTTCAAGAAAGCTTTAAAAAAATTCTGCTCTGCACTGATTCACTGCTTTCAACACTTAATAACTGTTTCACTGTAATACCGTATCTCTGGGTTTTCCAATCTTTCTCAGTAATTAAGATGTTTGTTACTTAACATTTGCAAGATTTTCTGGCCCGTATCTAGTTTTCCCACTTTTTCCTGGCTAAAACAGAAACCTCCCCCTTTTATGGTCTAAAACACTAAGCACTTTACTCTATGCAATATCATTTCAAAATAAAGTTCTCTGCCGTTATAAATGTAACAGCTAAATTTGCAACATAATTACTGAATCCACAGCTGGAATACTGTGAACAGTTTGGGGCCCTTTCTCTAAGGGAAGCTATACTGGCATTGGAGACCGTTCAGAGAATGTTCACTTGGCTGATATCATGTATGAAAGCACAGTCTTAGTTGTTGAGTAGGTTGGGATTGTATCCATTGGAATATAGAAGAATGAGGCATGACCTTATTGAAGCATACACAATTTTTAGGGAACTTGACAAGGTAGTTGTGGAAAGATTGTGAATCTAGGACTACTGGGCACGATTTCAGAGATGAGGAGGAATTTCTGCTCTCAGAATTGAGTGAAACTGCCGAATGCTTTAACACAGAGGGCTATTGAGACTTAGTCATTAAGTATACTCAGATAGACAGATTTTTAATCATTGAGGGAATCAAAGGTTAGAGTCATAGAGATGTACAGCATGGAAACAGACCCTTCGGTCCAACCCGTCCATGCCGATCAGATATCCCAACCCAATCTAGTCCCACCTGCCAGCACCCGGCCCATATCCCTCCAGAACCTTCCTATTCATATACCCATCCAAATGCCTCTTAAATGTTGCAATTGTACCAGCCTCCACCACTTCCTCTGGAAGCTCATTAGTGTGTTGAGGATTATCAGATCAGCCATGGTCTCATTTGCCGGGGAGACCCAATGGGCTGAATGGCTTAATTCTGTTCTAATGTCTTGTTTTCCTATGATCCCAGCACTTTTAAAACTTCAGTTTCTTCCGACTTCTTCTGAAATGCTCTTCAACTAGAGTTCTCCAAATTTATTCTTTACCATCTTACTTAAACTCTGAGACCTTCAGCAGTAATGAATGGTATTTATTGTTTATTATATTAGCGATGGTATAAATGTATTTTCTGGCTCTTTCACGGTCCCTTGCAGCTCTGCCTTGTGAGCCAAAGGTAGTGATGTACACTGTGAGAGATAAGAACTCTCTCTTAACATTCACTTGTCTTTCAGGCATTTGCATTATTTTTGAAAAGTTCATCCATTTTACTCTCAGGGCCTTCTCTTGCTCCCTAAGCATTCTGTGTTTTTCTAAGTATTGCTGTGTTTTCTCCCTTTTGCTAGCCAACACTCTTTTCCTTTTGTCTGTTTCTAGCCTCTTAATGAAGGTGTGCTGTTGGCGTTCTGAGCTTCCCCTGTTGCTGCATCTACAGCTGCTGCAGTCTTTACCTGTTGAAAATTGTATCATTGCTGTTCGTGCTTTTAAACTGGTAAATTCATTTATCTTCAAAATTGCTTCTTCATTTGTATCTTTTGCTCCTAGTCAGACGATCTCTCATGGTATTTGATTCTATACTGCTGCTCACCATGTAGTATTCACTAATCAACACTACTGGTACCTCGGGCTATCTATCACCTCTGCCAGTATTTGCCTGAGAATGAGGGTATAGATAATTCACTGCCATCAAACCTGTTTTATGTATACTTTGTCAAGGGTCAATCTAATAGTATCTCTTAAAGTTCTGCAGAATCTTTACTGAAGTAGCAATATTCATATTCATTGAAATGGTTTATTGCATGATAGCAGTAATAACCAACACATTATAAGTTTGACTTAATCAGTAAGGACTCTTGTGGCTTGTACAGATTCTTAGAGATGTATATCACGGAAACAGACCCTTCGGCCCAACCCGCCCATGCTGACCAGATATCCCAACCCAATCTAATCCCATCTGCCAGTACCCAGCCCATATCCCTCCAAACCCTTCCTATTCATACACACATCCAAATGCTTTTAAATGTTGCAATTGTACAAGCCTCCACCACTTCCTCTGGCAGTTCACTCCATACACGTACCACCCTCTGTGTGAAACAGTTGCCCCTTAAGGCCCTTTTATATCTTTCCCCTCTCACCCTCAACCTATGCCCTCAAGTTCTGGACTCCCCTACCCCAGGGAAAAGACCTTGTCTATTTACCCTATCCATGCCCCTCATGATTTTATAAACCTCTATAAGGTCACCCCTCCGCCTCCGACTCTCCAGGTAAAACAGTCCCAACTTGTTCAACCTCTCGCTGTAGATCAAATCCTCCAACCCTGGCAACATATAGTACATGACAAAGGCTAGTATCAAACTCTATCTGTTCCTACAGACTGGGTGACACTGACAGAATGGGTGGAGCTAATGCACATCCAACATTAACTATTTCAGAACCATTACCTCAAATAACATTGCAGGGTCAGATGAGACATTACTTGCAAGTTTTATTTCACTGCTGCAGTTTTACATAATTGTCATAAAAATCAATTATGTATCACTTTAGACAGGATTCATAGATAAATATAGAAATGAAATTCTGATTTTACCTATCTCATCGAAATCTGTGAAATAAATGTATACTGTTATAGTTCAGTTCCTTTGATTTTATAGAAATGAAATTGTTTTAACCAGCAATGATAATGTGATGACCTTGTTATTGTGGAGCCTGTAAATAGGAATCTTCCTATTACAGGAAACATTACCCTGATCCCTGTAGACCTGTCACCACAGCCAACAGAGGAGAAAATTATTTTGCTGCTCTTCAAGGCATCCCAATAACGAGGCTACACTGTACTTCTGAAACAATTGGGATACCTATGCCATTTCAGAAATCAAATGAAATTATGTAATAGAAATATCTTCTTTAATACAATTAAATTAAAATAACAGTAGAATCATTTGTGAAGAGCAAAGAAAAGTACAGCACAGAAACAGGTTTTTTGGCCAACCAAGACTGCACTCACCCATGATGTTTTTCTAAATTAAAACCCTATTGCCTCTATTCCTTGCCTATTCATACACTTGTCAAGATGCCTCTTAAACTTTCCTATTGTATCTGCTTCTACTACCTCTTTTGGCAGCACACTCCAGGCACTTGCCATCCTCTGCATAAAAAACTTCCCCTCTTGCATCTTTAAGCTTTCCCCCTTTCCTATGTCCCCTTGTAATTGATATTTAAGCCGTCATAATTTTGTAAACTTCTATCAGGTATCCCTCATCTTCAATCAATCATTCAATCATCTTTGTCACTTCCTCAAAAAACTCAATCAAGTTTGTGAGACATGATCTTCCCAGCACAAATCAGTCCATATTTTTCCAAATGTGAGTAATCCTAGTCCTAAGAATCTTCTCCAGTAATAAGGCTCACCAGCCTGTAACTTCCTGGATTATCCCTTCTCCCTTTCTTAAACAAAGGAACAGCGTTGGCTATTCTCCAATCCTCTTCTGTGATGAAAGAGGATACAAAGATTTTGTACAAGGATACAGCAATATCCTCACCTGCCTCCCTCAGCGTTCCAGGATAGATCACATTTGATCTTGGGGACTTGTTTATTAATAATTTTAAAACACGCAACACCTCCTCCCTCTGTGGTATTGGCATGACCCAGAATATCAACATATTCCTTCAGAGACTCACCATCCATCATGTTCTTCTCCTTTGTGAATGCCAATGTGAAGTAGTCATTAAAGACCTCACCCATTTCCTCTGGCTCCATGCATGAATTCCCTCTTTTGTCTTTGAGTGGACCTACCCTTTCCCTAGCTAACCTGTTGCTCTTTCTTCATGTGTAAATTGCCTTGGGATTTTCCTTAATCCCATTTGCCAATGACATTTCATTGCCACTTTTAGTTTTCCTAATCCTTTGTTTTAGTTCTTTCCTGCTATCTTTGAATTCTTTGAAAGCTCTGCCCATTTTCAGTTTCTCAAACCTTAAATGTGCCTCCTTTTAGAACATAGAACATAGAAAAGTACAGCACAGAACAGGCCCTTAGGCCTACAATGTTGTGCCGAGACTTGATCCTAATGTAAAATATAGTAACTTAACCTACGCACCCCTCAACTCCTTGCTATCCATGTGCATGTCCATGGATAATTGTCCCTAATGACTTCGCTTCCACCACCTCAACTGGGATTGCATTCCATGCATTCACAAGTCTCTGTGTAAAGAACCTACCTCTGATATCTCTTTTATACCTTCCTCCTAATATCTTCAAACTATGACTTCTTGTACCAGTCAATCCTGCCCTGAGGAAAAGTCTCTGGCTATTGACTCTATCTATTCCTCTCAATATCTTGTACACCTCGATCAGGTCTCCTCTCTCCAGAGAATAAAATCCACGTTTATTCAACCTTTCTTCATACAGCACGCCCTCCAGTCCAGGCAGCATCCTGGTAAACCTTCTTTGCACCCTCTCCACAGCCTCTGTATCTTTCCTATAGAAGGGTGACCAGAACTGGACACAATATTCCAACTGTGGTCTCACCAGGGGCTTGTAGAGCTTCAGCAAAACTTCGCAGCTCTTAAACTTGATACCTCTGTTAATGAAAGCCAAAACACCATATGCTTTCTTAACAACCCTATCCACTTGGGTGGCAACTTTGAGGGATCTATGTACTTGCACATCCAGATCCCTCTGTTCCTCCACTCTGCCAAGAATCCTGTCTTTAATCCTACATTCAGCATTCGAGTTCGACCTTCCAAAATGCAAGACTTTGCATTTATCCAGGTTGAACTCCATCTGCCATTTCTCAGCCCAGCTCTGCATCCTGTCTATGTCGCGCTGCAGCCTGCAGTTGCCCTCTATACTATCGATGACACCTCCAACCTTTGTGTCATCTGCAAATTTACTAACCCACCCCTCAACCTCCTCATCCAAGTCATTTATAAAAACTACAAAGAGCAGAGGTCCAAGAACAGAGCCCTGTGGGACCCCACTCAACACTGACCTCCAGGCAGAATACTTTCCATCTACAGCAACTCTCTGCCTTCTGTCAGCCCGCCAATTCTGAATCCAGAAAGCCAAATCTCCCTGTATCCCATACTTCCTGACTTTATGAATGAGCCTACCATGGGGAACCCTATCAAATGTCTTCTGAAATCCATATACACCACATCCACTGCTCTACCCTCGTCGACCTGTCTTGACACTTCCTCAATGAACTTGACACTTCCTCAAAGAACCTTTACTTTTGGACAATGCTCTCAATTTCTCTTGCTATCCAAGGTTCCTGAATCTTACCATACTTACGCTTAATCTTCACAGGAATATACTGGTTCTGAACTTTAAAAGCTTCCCACATACTAGATATGGATTTAACCTCAAACATTTGTATATTCCCCAGCTCCTGCTGGATATTGTGATCATTTGTCCTCTCCCAGTTTACTTTCACCTGAGCACTAGTCTTATCCTTCTCTACAAGTAACTTAAAACTTACAAAATTATAGTCACTGTTCCTGAAATGCTCCCCCATTGAAACTTCAATCATCTGGCCAGGCTCATTCTCTAATACCAGTACAGTATGGCCCCTTCCCTAGTTGGACTATTTACCTATTGTTTCAAGAAAACTGTTCTGGACACACCTAAGAAATTGTCTCCCATCCAAGCCCCTGGTAGTAAGCCAGTCCCAGTCAATATAGGGGAGATTAAAATCTCTACCACAACAATCCTGTGTTTTCACATTCTTCCATACTTGACAAGCGCTGGCTGTTGGGAGGCCTGTAGTACAATCCCTTGGACCCTTCCTATCCCTGAGCTCTACCAAAGTGACTCTGCTGGTTGAGGCCTCCAAAATGTCCTCCCTCAGTATAGCTATGATATTTTCCTTGATCAGTAATGCAACTCTCCCAGCTCTCCTACATCCCTCTCTATCTTGCCTGATTTGGAGATGCCGGTGTTGGACTGGGGTGTACAAACTTAAACATCACACAGCACCAGGTTATAGTCCAACAGGTTTAATTGGAAGCACTAGCTTTCAGAGTGCTGGTCCTTCACAACCACCTGATGAAGGAGTGGTGCTCTGAAAGCTAGTGTTTCCAATTAAAACTGTTGGACTATAACCTGGTGTTGTGTGATTTTTATCTTGCCTGAAACATCTAATTCTCAGAATGTTAAGCTGCTGGTCTTGAACCTCTCTCAACTACGTTCCTGTAATAAGTACAACATCATAGCAATTAATCTAAGCTGTAAACTCATCTGCCTTACCTGTCATTCTCCTTACAGTAAAGCGAATACACATTAGACCAACTGTGTTCAGTAAGCTGTCCCTGTCTGCTCTTCCTCTTAATCTTACAGGCCTCAGTGTCTGACTACTTGGTTATTTTTCTTGCTGACCTACTAGTCTGGTTCCCGACTGCTACTAGTTTAAACCCTCCCAATTGGCATGAGCAAACCTCCCTGCCAGGATATTGGTGCCCCCTCAGTTCAGGTACAACCCATCCTTCTTGCAGGTATCACCTGCCCTGGAAGACATCCCAATGATCCACATAGCTGAAGCCCTCCTTCATACACCAGCTCTTTCGTCACTTATTTAGTTATCTCCTTATACCTCGCTTCACTGGCATGTGGCACTGAAAGTAATCCTTAGATTATAACACTAGACGTCCTGCTTTTCAAATTCTGACCTAACTCTCTAAACTTCCTTTGCAGGACCTCTTGTCTCTTTCTGCCAAGGCTTTTAGTACTATTGTGGAGCACAACCTCTGGCTGCTCACTGCCTACCCCCACCTTTAGAATATACTATGTCCGCAGGAGGGAGACCATGCGCCATCGTGGAATCTGATTTGTGAATATAGAAGCACCTGTCTGGGCCTCTGACTATAGAATCCCCTGTTGCTGCTGCTTATCGACACTTTGACTCTCTCTATTGTACAACAGAGCCAGTCGTGGTGCCACTGATCTGGCAACTGTGGCTGCTTTCACCCGAGAGGCCACCTACCGAGAGGTAACCAAAATGGCATCCCTGTTTGAGAGGAGAATGGCCAGGGGACACCTGCATTGTCTGGGCATGCTCACTCACCTTCCTAGCAGTCATCCAACTCTTCTCTGTCTGTGTAGCCTCGACAGATGATGTGACCAGCTCACCCATGACTGTGTCGCCAAATATCAGACTAATGCCATTTCTCAGTTTGTTGATGACACCACCATAGTTGATCGAATCTCAGATGGCGATGAAAGCCACAATCAGTGAAGATTGGGGACAAATTTCATTGTCACTAACACTCAACACTGGAGCCCCCAGGATGCTTCCTTAGTCCCCTAATGTTTTACTGTATACCCATGACTGTGTCGCCAAATATCAGACTAATGCCATTTCTCAGTTCGTTGATGACACCACCATAGTTGATCGAATTTCAGATGGCGATGAAACAGACTACAGATGGGAGGTGGAAGACCTGGAAAAATGGTGCACAGAGAACAACCTAGCTCTCAATACCAGCAAAACCAAGGAACTCATTATTGACTTTCGGCAGGATGTTACCCTACACATTAACAGCACAGAGGTGGAACATGTGGTGAGTGTCAAGCTCCTGTGAGTGGTCATCCACAACAAGCTTTCTTGGACTCTTCATGTGGACGCACTGGTTACAAAGGCCCAACAACATCTCTTCTTCCTCAGGCAGCTGAGGACATTTGGAATGACGGCGAATACCCTTGCCAACCTTTATAGGTGCGCCATCGAGAGCATTCTGTCTGGATGTATCACTACCTGGTATGGCAACTGTACTATTCAAGATCAGAGGTAGTTACAGAGAGTGGTGAACTCAGCCCAGGCAATCACAAAGGCCAACCTCCCATCTATAGAATCCATCTACCAGGCCCACTGTCAAGGAAAGGCCGCCAGCATTCTCAAAGATCCATCCCACCCTGGCAATGTTTTTCTACAAATTCTACCATCGGGGAGAAGGTACAGAAGCCTGAACACATGCACCAGCTGGTTTCGAAACAGTTTCTACACTACTGTTGTTAGAATACTGAATAGACTCACAAACTCTTAGTATTCGCCTGTACCTGTGTTTTTGTTTTGCCGCTGTTTACCTATTATTTACTTATCTATGCTACTTAATTCTAAGAGAAAGTGAGGACTGCAGGTACTGGAGATCACAGCTGAAAATGTGTTGCTGTAAAAATGCAGCAGGTCAGGCAGCATCCAAGGAGCAGGAGAATCGACGTTTCGGGCATGAGCCCTTCTTCAGGAAAACATTCCTGAATAAGGGCTCATACCCGAAACGTCGATTCTCCTGCACCTTGGATGCTGCCTGACTTGCTGCGTTTTTCCAGCAACACATTTTCAGCTACTTAACTCTATGATCTGCCTGTATTACTTGCAAGACAAAGCTTTTCACTGTGCCTCAGTACATGTGACAATAAATTCAATTCAATCATTCATGGATTTAATGGTGGAGCAAACTTGATGTCTCGTAGTCTTTCTGAAGATTGTGGATGATGTGATTGTGTCCTCAACTCCACTTTCCTGTCTGTCCCCCATAACTATTAAATTGCCCTTTTAAGCAAGAAAGCAACTGTCTAATTCATATATATTCAGTGACCCAGCCTCCACTTCTATCTGTGGAAGAGAATTCCAAAGACTAATGATCATCTCAAAGGAGAAATTCCTCTTCATCTCCACCTTGAAAGAAAGACCCCGACTTGTAAACTTTGCTCCCCCTCTCAGTATAAGGTCCCCCAGAAAGAGAAGAAACCTTTCAGCATCCCTCAAGATCTTAACTAAACACTTAAATGTCCTGGAAAGTCCCAGAAGCATTTTTAGAGACTTAACCACTTGAGGAGAATGACTACTTCAGAGTTGCAGACATAAGCTGCAGACTACATTGGATTATGCTGGAGTTGCAATGATAATGCAAAAATAAGAGTCTTAACTTTCCAGACTGCCAGGTGCTCAGGGATGATATAGCAGGAAAACAGGAGAGACTCGGGCAGTATTAATTAAAAATGAGGACGTGATTCTCAATAGAAAGGTATAGCGATTGGAACCAGATGGATCCTATTGATTATGAGATCCCTGATTGGGGTTGTTAGCTTGGGACAATCACAGAGCCCTGACTCACAGATAAAACAGGATATCCAGAGTCTCCTCACTTCAGAGGCAGACTCCGAGCTGACTATCCACAACCAGTGTCCTGTGCATACGTAAATAGAGGATGGCTTAGTGATGGGATACCGGCCTTATTTCAAAAGGTTATAGAAAGGTTTATTTGAAGTAATATACTTGGTTTGAGTTTTACGAGAGAGTGGTGGAGAGGGTTTCATTGTTGGGATTTTGTTTAATCAATGTTCACACAGTGAGAAAGAGCAAATTTGTTGGTAAATTCCAACAGTATGTACCAAAAATGAAGTAATGGTTTTAGGAAGTTTTAATTATCACAATATGGAGAAGGTATAATGGGATCTACGGGTAAGAAATGAGAAAAAAAATCTCATATCTTTACAGGAGAAACCTCTTGATCAATCTACCTCCCATCCAATGGTGAAGGAAACAATATTACATCTGGTTGTGGGAAATGGATTTTGGTTCGAGTAATTATGGAAAGAGACCTGAAAGTATAGCTAAAAGCATTCAGTTGCATGAAGTAGTGTTTTGAGAAGAGATCTAACACAGGAAGATTGGAAAAATAATTATTGCAGGATACAGCAGTAACAGAGCACTGAAGCTATTCAGGGAAGGTATAGTTCAGACAAAATCTTGCAAATGTTGGAAAAACTCAGGGCATTCAAGGAAAATCAAAATGATGTTACCAAAGAAAGATTGATTTGACTAATAGATTAGACTACTTTCAATGAGTAACAAATGCTGTGGACAATAAACAGCCTGTAGATGCACTGTACTTGGATTTCCAGAAGGCAAAACGTTAATGCAGAACATTACAGCATTCAATGTAGGGGTAATGTGAAGGATGGACAGAGGATAGGTGGGCTGGCAGAAAAAAGAAAGTGTGCATAAGTGGATCTTTATTTGATTGGCAGGTTGTGACAAGTGGAATTCTACAGGGATCTGTGCTAAAGCCTCAACTTTTAAAATTTAAGAAGATGTGATTTTTTTTTCTTTGACAGGAAGAGTAATAAAGGAGGGCGTTACTTAAATCGTGAATGAATGGAATTGTGAGGTGCAGAAAGATCTAGGTGTTCTAGTGCATGAATTAAAGAAGGTTAGTATGTAGGTTTAGCACAGAATCGGGAAGGTCAATACTTAGCCTTTATTATGTGAGCAATTTGACATAGAAGTCATGATTTAATGCTTCAGTTAAAAAAAAGCGTTGATGAGACCATATTTCAAATATTAGGTGCAGTTTTAGTCTCTTTGTTGTGGGAAAGCTGTAAATTCATCAGAGGTGGTTCAGGGAAGGTTTAATTGACTGATACCTGGAATGAATGGGCTGTCTTATGAGGAAGGAATGGACTTGTTTTTAATAGAATTTAGAAGAGCAAGGAGTGAGGTTATCAGATTCTAAATGGTTTTGACAAGGTGTTTATGGATAGGATGAATGCCTTTGTTGTTTAAAAATTATTCATGGGAATGTGACTTGCTGTCTGGACTGGTATTAATTGCCCATTCCCAGTTGCCTTTGAGAAGGCAGTAGTGAGCCGCTGCAGTCTGTTTGGTGTAGGTGCACCCACAATACTCTGAAAGAGGGAATTCCAAGATTTTGACCCAGTGACAGTGAAAGAATGGGGATATACTTCCAGGCTTTGGAAGAGAACTTGCATATCATGGTTTTCCCATGTACATTTTTTATGTTTGCCCATCTAGATGGTGGTAATCACAAGTTTGGAAAGTGCCATCTGAGGAGCTTTGGTGAGTTGTCACATTGCATCCTCTGGATGGTATACACTGCTGTTACTGAGTGTTGGTGGTGAATGGTGTAAACGTGTGTGGAAAGAGCGTTCCAGGGTTTTGACCAAGTGACAGTGAAGAAACGCTGATGTATTTCCAAGTCAGGATGGTGAGTGGCTTGAAGGGAAACTTGCTGCTGGTGATGTTCCCATTCATATGCTGCTTATTTCCTTCAAGATGTTAGTGTGGTGATGGGTTTGGAACTTTCTGTCCAAGGATCTTTGTTGAACTTCTGTGATGTATCTTTTAGGAGCAGTTTCTATGTTGCGTTTGCATCCCTTGCTATTTTTCTTACTTACATACCTGAGAGATCATGAAGTGACATGTAATCCGGACCAATGATTTCAAAGAGATCTTGTTGGAATGCTATCAGTTGGGTTCTGTAGGTATGCTGGCATTGTAACAGTTGAGGGCAGCTGCATCTGATTGTCCATTCACCGGGCTCCTCATTAATTGGTATCCACTTTGGTTTGTCAACACATGCAAACTGTAGGCCAGTTTCCCCATCAAACAAGACTCCTTGAAATGTGAAATGCTACCACCTTTGTACTTGGATAGAAGATTGTGTTGAATGCTTGATAGTCTTTCAACATGATGACATTTTGGTTGGTTTTTTGGTCCATTTGAGTACCAAGGCTCCCCCCTTCCATTCACTATGGCCCAAACCATCATGTCTCCCAATTCTGTTCTTCATAGGTTTACCATCCCTATTGCCCTGTGGCTTTCCGTCCTTTAGTTCTTAATGCACTGGCAATCATTATTACCATTGAGGTGCCCAGCGTTCCCCGGAATTTCCCACCGCCCTGGACTGACTTTAAGCCAACACCTAGGAGAAAGTGAAGACTGGAGATCAGAATCGAGAGTGGGCTGCTGGAAAAGCACAGCAGGTCAGGCAGCATCCGAGGAGCAGGAGAATCGATGTTTCAGGCAACATCAGAAGCCAACACCGGGAACATCAGAAGCCAACATCTACCTGATATGATGGAACCCAGCTTGGATTGACACAGATTGACCCAGAGCACAATCCATGGACTGACTGGAGCACACTGCTGCCCAACTTATTCCTTCTCACCTTCGCTGCATTCCCATTTCCACTCCTTTAGGAAAATGCCACTCCCTGCTTCTCGGTTTTGCGGCTCTGTGTGGTTCAGCCTTAAGGAACCTCTTGCAATGCCTGCTGTTCAGCCATGAATTGCATCTGTTTTTCTTGTAGAGGGCCCAGGGAGAGTGGGACCATCTGAGCATGTCAACTGTACTTCAATACATAGAAAGTAGGCCCACGAGTAAGCCATTCAGCCCTTCAAGATTAGAGTGGTGCTGGAAAAGCACAGCAAGTCAGGTAGCATCCGAGGAGCAGGAAAATCAATGTTTTGGGCAAAAGCCCTTTATCATTCCTGATGCTGCCTGATCTGCTGTGCTTTTCCAGCACCACTCTAATATTGACTCTGATCTCCAGCATCTGCATTCCTCACTTTCTTCATTCAGCCCTTCAAGTCTGCTACTGTCATTCAATATGATCACGGCTGATCATTCAAGTTGTTACTGTTCCCGATTTCTCCTCATTATCTTTCACCCCTTTAAGCCTTAACAAACTTTATCTGACTCCTTCTGGAAAACATTCATTGTTTTGCGCTCAGCTGCTTTCTGTACCAGAGAATTTCACTGGCTCACCACTCTCTGGGTGAAAAGTTTCTCCTTCATCTGAAGGATTGCCCATATCCTAAAACTGTGACCGCATGGCTCTAGACCCCCTGGTCATTGTCTAGATTAGAGTGGTGCTGGAAAAGCACAGCAGGTCAGGCAGCATCTGAGGAGGAGGAAAATCGATGTTTCAGGCAAAAGCCCTTCATCAGGAATTCCTAATCAGGATTAGAGTGGTGCTTTTCCAGCACCACTCTAATCTAGACTCTGGTTTCCATCATCTGCAGTCCTTGTTTTTAACCTTCCTGGTCATTGTGGACATCCTTCTTATGTTTATCCTGTCTCAGTTCATTTACTCTGAGAAGTGACAATATGAGTGCTAGCAAGGATATTTCACCGCAAAGACAAAACAGCTAATTTTGGATTTATTGAAGAAGGGCTACTCACCAGGCAGCTCTGGTTTGGCTTTTGAGTTTCCAAAGTTCATTGGAAGGCCAACATTACATCAACAAGCTGTGTGTGAACTGTGATGTAATGTATGTCAATAGGCATCTCATCAACTCTTAACAGCTGAATGGGGACAACTTAATTGTTGAAGTCATCCTTGAAGGTGTGGCTTGGAATTTTGATCTCCCACTCAATTAAGTTGACCCAACCAATAATATCTTTTCCCTTCTTCTGGAGGTGACTGGAAAATCCCACTCAAGTTTTGAATGCATCAGACTTGGCAATATCCCAGGAAGAACTCTGGGACTATACTTGGTGGAGCTTCGAAAGATAAGGGGGGGATCTGATTGAAACTGACAGCATACTGAACGGCTTGAACAGAGTGGATGTTGGGAAGATGTTTCCATTGGTGGGTGAGATGAGGACCCGAGGGCACAGCCTTAGAGTAAAGGGAAGACCTTTTAAAATGGAGATAAAGAGAAACCTCTTTTAGCCAGAGAGTGGTGAATCTGTGGAATTTATTGCCACAGAAGGCTGTGGAGGCCAGGTCATTGAGTATATTTAAGGCAGAGATAGATAAGTTCTTGATTGCCAAGGGGATCGAAAGTTATAGGGAGAAAGCAGGAGAATGGGATAGTGAAACTTATCAGCCATGACTGAATAGTGGACCAGCCTCGTTGGGCTGAATGGACAAATATCTGCTCATATGTCTTATGGTCTTATGCTCAGTTACCTGGGCAGGTGGCCTGTAATTGCAGAATGCCATCTACACCATGGGTTTAATTGCCAGACCAAGCTCAGAGCACCATGAAGGACTCTCCCTCTCAATTTCTCAACTCACACTGAGGTGTGGTGACCCTCAGATTAAACAACTGCTCGTCATCTAGCTCTGAAGCAAGAACAATCCTATGGTCCTCTTGTAACTCTACAAGAGTGGCCTGAATTCCAATATGGAAAGAATCCTTTTGGTCAACAACAAGGTTGGGAAACTTTGCCTAATTGGAAAAATGAGACTGAAAGTCATAGAGCCATAGAGACATATGGCACAGAAACAGACCTTCGGTCCAACTCCTCTGTGCTGACCAAATATTCTACATTAATTTGGTCCCAATTTCCAGCGTTTGGTCCATATCCCTCTAACCCTTCCTATTCATATACCCATCCATATATCTTTTAAATGTTGTTATTGTACCAGCCTCCACCACTTCCTCTAGCAGCTCATTCCATACACGCACCACTCTCTGTGCATAAAAGTTGCCCCTTAGGTCCTTTTTAAATTTTTTCCTCTCTTGTTAAAACTATTCCCTCTAGATTTGGACATCCTTACCCTGGGGAAAAGACCTTGACATGTTGCCCTATTGCATGCTGGTCATGATTTTATAAATTTCTATGAGGCCACTAGATTCAATGAGATCACCTCCAATTTCAGCAAATCTGTGTGGGCCAGTTGGTTGTTTATTTGTAATATCACTAACCTAATTATTCAGCAGCTCAAGTTAATGGGTTTGCATCCCACAAGGCAGCTTATGTGATTTAAATTAAACTTGCGAATCTGCCACTTAAAAGCAGCTCTTGATTTCCATCACATCAGTAATGGTGACCAGGACAACTGTCAACAACTTTGCAAATAAGTTAATGTCCTTTAGGGAGGGAAATCTGCCATTCTTACCTGGTCTGGTCTGCATGTGACTCCAGACCCACAGCAAAGTGTCTGATTCTTAACTTCCCTCTGAAATAGCCAGAGACTTTTCCCCTGGGCAGGATTGACTGGTACGAGAAGTCATAGTTTGAAGATATTAGGAGGAAGGTACAAAGGAGACGTCTGAGGTAGGTTTTTTACACAGAGAGTTGTGAATGCGTTGCCAGCTGTGGTGGTGGACATTTAAGCGACTGCTGGACATGCATATGGATAGCAGTGAGTTGAGGAGTGCGTAGGTTGTTACCATATTTTACATTAGGATTAAATCCCGGCACAACATCGTGGGCCAAAGTGTTCTGTGCTGTACTTTTCTATGTTCTATGTTCTAAATGGTTGAGCAAGCCACTCAATTCAAGGGAAATTAACGATGGGCAACAAATGCTGGCGTTGCCAACGGTGCCCACATCCCATGAAAGAATAAAGAAAAAGATGCCTTATCTACTCATAGGACAATTCCCTTGGATAAGGGGACAAAAACTGCAATTTGCACTCCAAGTGTGGTGTCACCAAAATCCACAATTACAGTAAGAATTCTGCAATCCTGTATTCCAAATCCATTGTAATAAAGCCTGACATACCATTTGGTTCCTAATTACTTGCACGCTAACGTGCTGTGATTCATGTACAGGGACACTTAGATCCCTCTGAAAACTAGCATTTCTCAGTCTCCCACCATTTATAGAATATGCTGCTTTTCTACTTTCCCAGCATGTTGCATCAACATGTTTGTACACACTGAATATGCATAATTGTGTAATAGTGCTTATAATAACCATACTGCCAGTTGTTAAGTGTCCTCATATATTTATAATGTACCATATGTCATTTTCGCTGAGCATGGTGAACTCAGTGGACTGCCAACTGTACTTAAAGAGAATTACATACCAACACCAACTGTCACCCTCTCCATTTGAAGCAGGTGATAGAATAGTTACAGATATTAAGGGGAAAGTAGCTAGTAATTGTAGCATTTGTGGTAACAAATTAGAAAAGACTTCTGAGCTTACACACATCTGCTGTTTATTGATTAGCCATTTCAACTACATTTCTTGCAATTTTGAGTCATATGGATGTTCCTAAGTAAGAAGAAAACAGTCCACTGACTTAATATTGAATTAACGTTGTGCTGTTGTTCATGTAGGGATGTTAAAGAGAAAGTAAAGGATGACGCCTCGTGACAAAAGTGTTACAGTTGACAAGGGAATTTATTTTACGATGTAATTCCTAATGCAGACTGGGTAACCAGATTTTCTAGGTTAAACAATATCAGAACGGCGTTATTGCGTGTTGTCAACAGTTTGTTCTCCCACCATCTGTAGGCTTATGCGGCTGAAAACTTGTGGCACACAAGGAGACCATTTGGCTTGTCATCCTGTGCTGGCCCGTCCATCAAATTTCATAGAATCCCTACAGTGTGGAAACAGGCAATTCGGCCCAACAAGTCCACACTGACCCTCCATAGAGTAACCCAATCAGACCCATTCCCCTACCCTATTACTCAACATTTACACCTGACTAATGCACCTATCCTACAATTCCCTGAACACTATTAACAGTTTAGCACCTCCAATTAACCTGCACATTTTTTTTGGATTGTTGAGGGGAAACTGGAGCACCCAGAGGAAACCCACGCAGACACACGGAGAATGTGCAAACTCCACACAGACAGTTGCCAAAGGCTGGAACCCGGTCCCTGGTGCTGTGAGGCAGCAGTGCTAACCAGTGAGCCAGCGTGTTGCCCTAATCTTTGTTGAATATTATTCATAACTTTGTCAGTTCTTTATTCTCAAGTACCTGTCCAACTCTTTTTTAAAATTATATATGATATCACCATCCATCACCCTCTCAGTTTGAGCGTTCCAGATTGATCCTGACAATGCGCTGAGTGGAAACATTTCTCACAGCATCTCTAAATGCTTTGATTATGAGTCTGTGACCTTTTAGTTATCAACCCACTTGCCAGAGGGGATCATGTTTCTCGATCTATTCTAACAAAACCTCTACTAAACACTTCTATTAGTTCACTCTGAACGTTTTCTGTTTGAAAAAGAAATTCCTTTTTTTTCAAATGGCACTAACGAAACAAAAAAGTCTTTTGATAAACCTCCTTTTTAACCTTTAAAGTCTTTATATCTTTGATGGTCTGAATTATCCATAATGTTCTAGCTGTGGCCTAATCAGTGACTGCTGATGTTTTAGCGTGAGCTTTTTTTTAGTATTATCATCATCATGTATTAATAAGTCCAAGGCATTCCGATTTTCTTAACCATTTTATCAAAATGCTATGCCCCTTCTAAGGACACAGTTGTATGGATCCCAATACTTCTCTTCTTATCTACACATTTGAAGATTGTGCCATTTATTGCATATTGTCTTTTTAAAATATTTGTCTTCCCAAAATTCACATTTAATCCTTTCAACTCCAACAACCACGCTGCTGCCCATTTCGCCAACTCGTCTGTGTCATTTTGACCTTCGTCCATATATTCTGTCTGCCAAGTTTCAAATCATCTTCAGATTTTATACCATGCCTCCATATGTCAAAGAGGAGATTATTTATGGATATACTGAAATAAGTAATAGTGAAAGCAACTTATATCTATATAATCACCTTTAGTATAATGAAATATCCCAAATTGTTTCACAGGAACAAAATGCAAAAACTGTCAAATAAGGGAATATCAAGTCAGATGATCAAAGATGTGGTCGATGACCTAGTTTTAAGACGTGTTGTCTAAAGAGAAAAATGTGATTGAGAAAGGAGAGATGCAGACAAGGTATTCCGATCCATAGGTTCAAGGGAAATGAAAGTGTGGCTAGCAAGTGTTGAGTGATTAAAACAAGTGCTGCCCAAGAAGCCAGAAGCAGATTTAGAGAATTGCAGGTATCTCAGAGAATTTCAGACTGAAGAAGTTGGGGCCAGGAAGGAATGTGAAAGCCTGGACAAAAATTTTAAAATCAGAACTGTTTGTGACTGGGAGCCATTGTTGATCAGCAAACTCAAGGATGACAGGGGAATAAGGCTTAGTGCGAGTTAAAACACTGGCATCAAAATGTTGGTTAAGCTTAGGTTTGTGGAGGTTAAACGTGGGAGGAGCCAGCAGTATGGTGGAATAATTAAGTCTAATAGCAATGAAACCATGAATAAGTGTTTCAGCGCCAGATGAGCTGAGACAGAGATGGAATTAGGTCATGTTACACATGAATATGAGTTTGGAAGCACAACCAGGGTTGTGAACAAACCTCAGACTGTTGCCAAACAGAGAGAAAAGGTTGGTAGCTAGGGAACTGAGTTTAGAATTGGGCCCAAAACCAATTACTTCATCCCCAAGCTGACTTCTGTGGAACACCAATGCTAACTACCTCCATGTCATAAAGAACTCCATCACAACCGTTTGCTCCTTGTCTCTCAATCAATTTTGTATCCATACTTCCACTTTCCCTTTAAACATGGTGGGGAGGTGATGGCAGAGAGGTATTATTGATAAATGATTATTCCAGAGACCTGGGTAATGTTTGGGGGGGATATGGGGGTGGTTAGGTTGAAACCTCTGTCATGGCAGCTAGTGGAGTTCAATAACATTCTGGAATTAAGAGTCTAACGATGACGAGGCAAAATTATAAGAAAAAAATCTGATTCACTAATGTTCTTTAGAGAAGGTAATTGCTGTCTTTCCCTGGCCTGTGTGCGACTCTAGACAAACAACAATGTGCTGGACAGTGAACCACCCTTTGGACAATTAGGGAGGGACAATAACTGATGGCCCAATTAGCATTGCCCCCATCTTTTGGATGAATTAAAAGCCTACTCTATCACATTTCTGATGAATGCTTTCAATTAAGTTAGTTAAACAGGATTTCCCTGTGAGAAATCCTTGCTGGTTGTCTGTGATGTCTATGTTTTTTCAAGGAAAGTTTACTTTGGACTTTATAATTATTTCTTAATAACTTTATCAGCACAAACTGGCCTGTATATTCTGGTTTATACCTCTCCCCTTCTTAAAATAATGATATTACATAAACAATCTGGAGTTCACTGGATTATACCTGTATTTAATGAGGATTGAAAAATTGTGACAAGTACACTGCTATTTCTAACTGGGAGGGAATCCCATTCTACCAGATGATTTTTCAATTTTAAACATTTAACATGTTTTCCCTATTTATTAAACACTGGCCCTCTTTTTTTTCTCTCTTGATGAGGCAAAATCATTTCATGGCAATGTGCCAATTTCAGTGACTGGTGCAGATGACATTGTGATCTCTGTTAAATGAATCTGAATTCAGATGTTGAAACCTCCGACCAGGTGCAAATCCTTTCCTCGAGAGCTAGTTTATTTACAGGGTGCTGCATTGTTTATATCCATCTGGTCCCTGCAGGCACCAAGTTTCCCAGAAATGCTTGAATGCAAAGAACTGCAGACATTGGAAATCTGAAACCGAAACAGATAGTGCTGGAGAAACTCAGCAGGTCTGGCATCATCTGTGGAGAGAGAGAGAGCAGAGTTAACATTTCGAGTCCAGTGACCCTACTTTAGAAAGTTTTGATGAAAGGTCATTGCACTTAGTTATTCTAATTTTGCTCAAAAGTGCTGCCAGACCTGCTGAGTTTCTCCAGTTTGTATACCTTGTTAATGTTTTCAAATAAACAAGTAAACCCTTCTTAAAGGAGAGTGTCTCTTTAGACTCTTTTAATTATAAGTAATCATTAAATCAACAATTTAACTAAAGGACCACCCTTAAAGGGGAACTGGAACAAACAAAACTATTAAAGTAAATAGCTTAATCAGTGTTTACAGGCAGTGATAATGCACTTGGCCCCACCAACCCAATCATGAAAAACTTCAGCATATCAGTGGACCTGACATGTGTTTTGTCTAAGGGCACACAGGTATGAACGTGACCATAAGAGAGTTGTAGATAAAAAAGTTGAAAAATCTCTCCAATTTTCCTTCCCTGACTGTTCATGGCTGCTTTGGTCAGGCTTATGAAGGAACAGGCTAAGGCGGAGGTCCTTTGATCTACCTGCCCCTCATTCAACAGGCTGACCAGAATCAGGGGCTGAAGTGGCAACAAAATCCATGGAGCAGCCCCCTCAAATAGTGACATTGAGATCTTTCTTGTACGTTTCACTATTCTGGGAAGCAGAAGATGTTTAAGGTTCTGTGAATACTGTAAAAAGAATGGAATCCACAATTTCCTGTCTCAGAGGCTTGAAAATAACCAACCAAATCAAGATGCCTTTTGTACTCTTCTGAGAAAAGCACCAAATGGAATCTAATTATACGCTTTGAAATAAATGGGAAACATATACAGATTAGTTAATTGATGACCTATTAAAAGGGTACTGCAACAAAAAATAACTCAAAGAAAATTTTCCAAATTTAAAAAAAAACACATTTTTGAGCCTGATGGTGAACTTCAGCTCTAGCAGTGCCCACTGGTCAATAACCTAATTACATGCTGAAGGTACTTAAACAATCAATTCCCTTCATCTCTCTATCTTTAACCATGACAATATAATTAACATACAATTAATAAACTCTTCTAGTTTGATATTGCACAATCCTAGCTATAATATGCCTGCTCAGCATAAATATATTTTTTATTCACGTCATGAAGTTTATCAGTTGTTTACTAATATTGTAGTTGGTTGAAAATAATTCATTTAATACACTGAAGACAGGTATGAATTTGTTGAGAGAAAATGTGCATGAATTTACCAGTTTGTAAATTGTTAGTGGATGATATTGTATTGACCCAAATTTCTGTGGTATTAATCTTTGTAAATCTGCATTTATCCCTCATTGTTGCTTAACTATTTGGTTATTGTAAGAGGTTAGGCTTTACAAATTAACTTGAGTGATGTTGAGTTTGTTGCAATAAGAACACATATTGAGAATTCAGACACAGAGATCAATGGTGCCAAGTACTTTTTTTTCTCCACATCCAAATTCCTGATAAATAGTCCTGATTTGCAAAGTCATGCATCAGGAACACGAGCTTAGACTAACTTGTTTTCATAAACAGCAGAGGTTCTGTTATAGTATTTAAAAGTTGCTTAACTTGTGGAGCAATATTTAGTGTTGCTTAAACCTTGTCTTTACAACCATCAAAATCACCTCATTTGACATCTCATTTTTATGAGTTAATTTCCATTGATTTATAAAGCATGTGTGACAAATGGCCACAAAACTGGACTCTGAAAAACAGCTGTTACGATTTTGGGATTTTCTCCCCTTTCTCATCCATTATTCTTGCTCTGGAGCTTTGATATTGTCTTGTTACGTTATTTGCCAAGATACTTAAGAAATGCAATTGATCTTGTTTGTCATGAATTTCTCAAGGAAGAAAAACACGCAGATGTAACTATGCCAAATGCAAGGTGTATGCATTTCAAGGGAATCTCCCCTTGCTGCCATCAAAACTGAAACACTTTCACTTGACTCTTAAATGTAGAGGCTTTAAACTATTGTTTTTGACATTTTAGAGACCGTACTATATGTGTGGCGCGTCTTTCGTTTGAGAACAGAGATGCATGCTCAGTCAGTAATCTACCTTTATGTGCTGTGACCTTTTAGGTCAGGAATGTGTTACCAGCAAACCTTTGGCCCACTGGGTTATCTTCTCAACATCAAAAGTAAATAAATAAAGCTCTTGCGTTATTTGCAGATTTTATTATATTTTTCGTTATACTGTATTGCATTACAGTCTCGAGGGATGTATTTTCAAAGATGAGAGACAGAAAATATGGCGATGTTCAACAAACCATAAAAGAAACCCCATTACTGAAAAATACATTGGTCCTTCAGAGAAAGTGCTGTCTTAGCAAATGATTATTACATGACAATTTTTACCAATTACACCTTTACAATTTTAAATTAGGGTGATTTAAATACTGTCGAATAATTAAAAAGTAATTGTTTTTTTGGATAATACAGCTCATACATTCTGAAAATGTAAGATTCAGGTTCATACTTTGCTTACAATTAGTTGTTGAAATAATATTTCATGCTTTATTGCTTTTTACTTCAGGCATTGTTAAAAGATAATTTGCCAAATTTCATTCAAAAAAACTTAATAAATATTCGTTATGTTTGCCAGTCTTGTATAAAATAACAGAATCTGGCAGGGTTATATTAACATTTGCTTGTTCCTATTGTAATTCTCAAATTCGGAGACCCCTAATTACCACGTTCAAAGAACTGTTGTGATAATTTCCTTGGGATTTCTCCCAGTGCGCTACTGTAACAAGAGTGAAAGTTCAGTGGAAATCTGGCTCAAGTGAAAAAAATAAACAAAATATCCACCAGTTATTGTGACGAGGCTGATGGGAGTGGTGGCTGGTTGAGCGAGACCAGTGGGTAAACAGAGGAAGCCCCAGGAAATTTCCAATGTGTATACTTAGGGCATGGAATTAATTTATGTTGCATTAATTTGAAGAACGATAATAGATCATCTTAAATGGAGTGTTTTTTTCACACAAACTAAAATTAAAAAATGAACAGGTTAAAAATTATATTCATGTGCATTTGCTTGTGGTTTAATTATCAAAGATATGATAATTTTCCAGAATAACATGAGGAGTCATTTGACAACAGTGGTAAAAGAGTGTACCAGCCAGCTGTAATTTATATGTACAGATGAGTTTGTAAAAAAGACTGATTTGATACTATTTCCATAAATTTGTTTAATTTTGATTTTTGCAGAAAGGTTTAATTTATTTCTGATGTAGGTAAAATACCATATGTTAACTTACTATGGTAGTAATATGTAAACACAATTTTAAAAAAAAACTGAAGCAGTGAAATTTACTGTTGATTATGCAACTTAATTTTGATTTGATGCTCTTTACATTTTGATGCTCTGAGAATACAAATGCTTGCAGAATAGTCACTGTGTCTAAGCAAATGTATATTGTTTTGATTTAACTAGCTGATCTTATTTAATCTATGCTTCGACAAAATTAGCTTTAATTTACTGGCGCTAGGCCTAAATAAACCAGCATTTCTAAAACATAACATATTGCAACCGCAAGATGAAAATGGTACTGAGATCCCATTTAATGTTTGGAAAAATATGATGTAACCATTAATAAACTGATTGCCATCACAACTTTCTTTTTGCTCAGTTGTATTTCTGGTGTGCACCAAATCTGTCACTGAAGCTGTAATTCAACTGTTCAAAAGATGTGGGTTCTGACTTTAGCTGATGCCGCAGAGATTGTGAATGGAGTCACAAACTTCCAATCATCTTATTTTGGAATATTGTGTGCAGTTCTGATCTCCCTCCTATCGGAATGATGTTGTGAAACTCGAAAGGGTTCAGGAAAGATTGACAAGGATGTTGCCAGGAAGGAAGGTTTGAGTTATAGGGAGAGGTTGAATAGGCTGGGGCTGTTTTCCCTGGAGAGTCGGAGGCTGAGGGATAGCCTTATAGAAGTTTATAAAATCATGAGGAGCATGGATAGGGTAAATAGACAAGGTCTTTTCCCTGGGCTGGAGGAGTCCCAAACGAGAGGACATAGGTTTAGGGTGAGAGGAGAAAAATTTAAAGAGGACCTAAGGGGCAACTTTTTCACGCAGAGGGTGGTGCATGAATAGAATGAGCTGCCAGAGGAAGTGGTGGAGGTTGGTACAATTTTAACATTTAAAAGGCACCTGGATGAGTATGTGAATAGGAAGGGTTTAGAGGGATATGGGCCAAGTGCTGGCAGGTGGGACTAGATTAGATTTGGATATCTGGTCAGCATGGACGAGTTGGACCGAAGGGTCTGTTTCTGTGCTGTACATCTATCTCTATGATTCTATGACTTTAAGTTGCATTCCTCACCAGCACCGATATTCTAATGGCGTCTCCCTTGATATCTTTTTCAAAATTGTGTCATTGTGACCTGAAATTTATTGCTGCATTATCGAAGCAAAATAATCTAGTTCTATGGAGAAAGATATCATTGTTCAGCATGGTGACACAAGTGATTATCTACCTCATGGCACCAGGGGCCTGGTTTTGATTCTAGCTTTGGGTGACCGTCAGTTTGGAGTTTGCATGTTCTTCCCCGTGTCTGCATGGGTTTCCACCGAGTTCTCCAGTTTCCTCCCACAGTCCAAAGATGCTCAGGTTTAGTCGATTGGCCATGATAAATTATCTGCAGTCTCCTGAGATGTGCAGGTTAGGTGGGTTAGCCATGGAAAATGAAGGCTCATAAGTATAGCATAAGAGGGATGAGTGTGATTGGGATGCTTTTTGGAAGGTCGGTGCAGACAAAATGTGCCAAATGGCCTCTTTCCACATCATTGAGATTCTATGATTTCTTTGAGGAGAAAGTGAGGTCTGCAGATGCTGGAGATTAGAGCTGGAAATGTGTTGCTGGAAAAGCGCAGCAGGTCAGGCAGCATCCAGGGAACAGGAGAATCGACGTTTCGGGCATAAGCTTATGCCCGAAACGTCGATTCTCCTGTTCCCTGGATGCTGCCTGACCTGCTGCGCTTTTCCAGCAACACATTTCCAGCTCTAATCTCCAGCATCTGCAGACCTCACTTTCTCCTCAAAGAAATCATAGAATCTCAATGATTTCTATCTCTATGATTTCTATCTAGCTTCATTCTCTGAACCTAAATCTAGAATTGCACCCCTCCCTGTTTTCTTGGACTTAGCACAGACTTCCTTAAAAGCATTCTCCTAACTCCTGATTTAGGGTATGTATTGGATTACATATATTATCAAAATCTAAAACATTTTTGTTCAACGTGGGATTTTGACATTTAACTTGTAGAAACATTAGTTTGAAATTATTCCCTCCATTACCATTCTGAAATTATTCATTTCTCTCCTCAAAAATATGCTGCGAGAGGTATTGATTTAGCCTACCAATGTCTTGGTCACGCAGAAAATTAAATCAAAAACACGTAGAAATTTTTGAATGTATTTGTAAAATGCTTTGGGCACAATTGGCATTTCCAGAACGGAACATGCTGAAAATTGTGCCTATTTCTTAAAAGTTTGTTTTCTTTCCCTGGTTTTCTGTTCCAACTCCATTATGTATTGTTGTCATTAAAATAGTGCAGTTAGACAGCATTTTAAGACATTGAGAAGACTGTTATAGGGTCCTGAACAGCGTGGCCCAGCATGAGAAGTGTGGCAGATTCATGAGAGAAGTTCAGCGAGGCCTATCTGTCGAGAGCAGCACATTGCATCTTGTAACTAAGTTCCAGCTATTGAGGTTCTGGGAAGGTTCTGGGAAGGAAGTAGCCAATTGCTTATTAAGGGGGTTATTCCTTGCTAATGAAAATATTAACTGCACATCTTGCCTCATTCATGGGCAGTTCCTATCACACCACCTGTCGTGAGAAAACTCGATGTTGAGAATTTTCGACATGGAAGTTGGAGTGGATGCCTGATGACTTCAACTTGGTGTTTGCTCCAGACAACTTTTGTGTTGGATGCCAGGCACCAACATTTCAGAGCTCCGTGGTCACTAGCCACATGCACGCTACATTCACAGAATTGACATCTGACATGTGCCAGCCTCTATGAACTCTCATGACGCAACTGCGATTACATTTAAAAGGCATCTGGATGGGTATGTAAAAAGGAAGGATTTGGAGAGATATTGGCCAAATCCTAACAAATCAGACTTGATTTATTTAGGATATCTGGTCAGCATGGATGAGTTGGACTGAAGGGCCTGTTTCTGGACTGGACATCTCTGACTCAATGACTCTGTCTCTGATTCACTTACGCGATATTTCAGTACTATAAATGCTGCACCAGTAGCTAACACTGTAATACTGCAGCAAACAGACTGTGCACCCAGGAATATGCACCTAGTTCATGGACTGGACCAGACTGCATCTCTGTGCTGTCTGCTTGCTCCTGTAACCTACCCTGGATACTCACAGCATCGCTGACTGGCTTTGCCTTTTTGTACCTTGCCCCATATTCAGAGATATCAGGCTCACAGTTCTGTCAAATTGCCATTTTGTGCAGACACAAAACCAGGAATTTGGCCTGGTTAGCAGTCCTCAAGTCAAGGGAGATAGCAAAAAGCCAAAGAACTGCAGATGTTGGAAATCAGAAACAAACAGAAATTGCTGGGAAAACTCAACAGTTTTGGCAGGATCTGAAGAGAGAAAGCAGAGTTAACGTTCTATCGGAAAGATTAGATTAGATTAGATTACTTACAGTGTGGAAACAGGCGCTTCGGCCCAACAAGTCCACACAGACCCTCCGAAGCGCAACCCACCCAGACCCATTCCCCTACATTTATCCCTTCACCTCACATTACGGGCAATTTAGCATGGCCAATTCACCCAACCTGCACATCTTTGGACTGTGGGAGGAAACCGAAGCATCCGGAGGAAACCCACGCAGACACGGGGAGAATATGCAAACTCCACACAGACAGTTGCCTGAGGCGGGAATTGAACCCAGGTCTCTGATGCTGTGAGGCAGCAGTGCTAATGTTGTGAAACTTGAAAGGGTTCAGAAAATATTTACAAGGATGTTGCCCGGGTTGGAGGATTTGAGCTATAAGGAGAGGCTGAACAGGCTGGGGCTGTTTTCCCTGGAGCATCGGAGGCTGAGGGGTGACCTTATAGAGGTTTACAAAATTATGAGCGGCATGGATAGGGTAAATAGGCAAAGTCTTTTCCCTGGGTTCAGGGAGTCCAGAACTAGAGGGCATAGGTTTAGGGTGAGAGAGGAAAGATATAAAAGAGACCTACGGGGCAACGTTTTCACACAGAGGGTGGTACGTCTATGGAATGAGCTGCCAGAGAAAGTGGACGAGGCTGGTACAATTGCAACATTTAAGAGGCATTTGGATGGGTATATGAATAGGAAGGGTTTGGAGGGTAATGGGCCGGGTGCTGGCATGTGGGACTAGATTGGTTTGGGATATCTGGTTGGCATGAATGGGTTGGACCGAAGGGTCTGTTTCCATGCTGTACATCTCTATGGCTCTATGAGTCCAGTTCTGATTTCTGTTTTTGTTTAAGTGAGACAGCCTTCAGTTAGTGAGTCCTAGCACAGTGCGTGAAGGGCAGCCTCTGCTGCTAGTCCAGACACTTAGATGTGGGTCAGTCAGCTGCTCAGGGTGGTCAATGTCAGCAACCTCTCTTCATAAAGAATAGAATATCAGGTGGCCCGTCAGCTGTCTCTACTCTTTTCTGCTCGATTGAGGGTGGTTTTTCTCCTGAAATGAGAGAGAGAGAGAGACAGACAGACAGACAGACAGAGAGATGGAAACAAGGATTCAGGGAATTGAAAGTGGGTGGCTTTGCTGTTAGTGCCAGTGCAGATGGAGAGGCATCCCAAGTGAGTGAGCTGGTAGCACAGATCGTAGGCAGGTTGGTGAGAACGGTTATAGTGGTGGGATGTTGTTGCTGTTAATTGTTTAGAGTGGTAGAGCATGATTTTTGGCCTGAGATGGGTGCAGTGGCAGACTTAGAGTGGGCATGAGATATCATGGAGAAGATGGTGGCACTTACACTGGCAGAGTGGAGGAGGTCATTGACCTTCCTACATTGCTGAGCATTCTTGACTTAGTCCCTTGAGTTTGTTCCATCATTTCTTGAGACTATGCCTGGATTACAAAAGATACATGAATAGAGAACATTTGGAGGGATATGGCCCAGGAGCAGGCAAGTGGGACTCGTTCAGTTTGGGATTATGTTTGGCGTAGACTAGTTGGACTAGTTTCTGTGCTGTATGACTCTATGACCTTTCTTTGCCCATATCTCGGAACACATTTGTCAGACAATCTTTCAATGTTGGATATAAATTTATTGGTGATGTGTTGTTTAAAGCCATGGACATCATCTCCACTTCTCATTGCTGCGGAAAGGCTGCCAACATCATTAAAGACTCCTCCCCGCAAGAAATACACTCTTCCATACTCTTCCGTCTATCAACAAGTTCAGTAACAGCTTCATCCCTGCTGTTATTAGACTGCTGAATGGACCTCTCTAATTTCAAATAATGTTAATTTTGCCGATGTTGATCTTGCTTATGCACGTCCTTTGCAGTTGTAACATTGTATGCCTCACTCTGTCTAAATACCCTATGATCTGTATGTCCTTGTTTGCTATGATCGACCTGTACTGCTTGCAAGCCTTTCACTGTACTCTGGTTCATGACAACAATAAATCAAATCAAATACATAAAAGGAATTGATTGAAATAACTCCACAGAGGCCAGTATCCTGTCACCAAGTCACCCTTTACTTAAACATGGAGAGTCCTTGACACTGATCCCGCTCCCTCAGAGCCAGTTCTCAGAGTGAACAGGATTTCTGACACTCCTGTTTCTATCTGTCAGCCAGGGCTCCCTGATTGGACCAGGTTAACAGCCTCATCAGGGAACTCATATTCTATGAGGTCCAACTGGCTGACCTCATTACAATCACCACGGTGGTGGTGTAATGACTAATGTCTGAGGGATATGTGTTTAAATTCCATCTTGATAAATGTCTGCACATGCATCAAAAGAGACTTGGGGAGGTGATGGCCTCGTGGTATTATCATTGAACTACTCATCTAGAGATCCAGAGAATGTTCTGAGAATCTGGGTTTGAATCCCATTAAGATGGTGGAATTTGTGCTTGTTACAAATCTGGAAAATATTATACGATAAAGTTGCAGAAGTGACAGTTGCACTCTGATTGGAAGTAAGCCTTGACTGAAATAAGCATTTCAATGTAATATAGTCAATGTTGCAAACCCATAACTTTCTGGATTCTGTTTTCTAAAGGTAAGATCCTTTCAATATCTCTAACCCAGCAAAATCGTAAGTGAGCTTCATCAGATAATCCCTATTGTCACCATATCCATTGATCCAAGCCTACTGACTATCACAAACTGTCTCATTGTCTTTTCCAGCATATGCCAGGTAACAGAATGAACTTCACAAAATATTGTTTGTTAGGTGAATATATATATGCATGAATTAAAAACCTTATTTTGCTGGGGGAAAGAATCCGTATGCATATATATGTCTACAATTAAAAAAAAACTTTGAATGTTAAATATGGTTTGTTTGGATTTCAATTTCATTTTATTTATCTTCCTGCTTCTTTTAATATTAAAGGTGTGATAACTTGGCAAAAGAGGATCAGACTGTATTTTATGTTTTAACACTGCATGCATGTAGTTCAAAGATTTGCAACAAAATAAGTCTTCCAGTATTCTGCTTGAACTTTGCAGACCCACACCCTCCTCACCTCCTGTCTCGTACATATTTCCAATATGCACATGATATGTTTGCCATATCCAAGTTTGCAACTCTATCAAAGAATTTCCTTACACACATCAATAGTCTCCATGCTCAAATTCATCTTTGAAATGGAGCAATTTACTGACCTCCCTTTCCTCAATACGCTAGTTGCGAAATCTGCTCGTGGGTTCTCTCATACTGCCTACATTGTACCTACCTTCGCTGATTGATAAATGTGCATTGGAATTCCTACAGCCCCATATGCTATAAAATTGGCCAGTTCGTAAACCTTAATAAAAAGGTGGGAGTGATTTCACCACATTGCAAGCTTAACGTGGAAATAATGTGCTGAATACTAGCTGGCTCATTTCTCCCTGTACACTGTGCAGACTCATGAATGGGCCCAGGACTCTTCCACCTTTGGTTTTGAAAAGTATCTTGTGCATTTTGAACTACCTCAGAAAAATAAGTGTTATGGAACAGGCCAGACTCCCTCAAAACATTTCAAGAGGTTAGCCCGAAGCCTAACTTTGCTCATTGTTTTAAGTAGGTGTAAGTGGATATTCCCAGGTGTGATGCAGGTTGGCCCAACCACGTAGTTTTAAAACAGAATTTATTTGCTGGATTACCGAATGAACACAAACAAAAGAGTACAGAATGCAGAAAGCTCAACCTATCTGAAAACCCAACAGATTATTCCAATTTAGTGATGCTGCTCCAAATTCTTGCAATAATCCCCATAAACATCCCTTGCGAAAAAGGTAAAATCAGACACAGGAGAGAGAGAGAGAGAGAGAGAGAAATGGCAGAGAGAATCAGCATGGAATACCTTTTTACATGTACTTGTTTCTTTGATCAGCAGCCTCAAAAAACTGACCAGCAGCTCTGAACAGCCAGACTGCTAAAACTCAAACCAAGCCAGAGTGAAGCTGAGCTGGGAGAACTGACCACTCCCCTTCCATTATCCACATGGTTTTTTTTTTAGAAAACTTGAAAGCCTTTTTCTGATGCAGTATCTGTTCGCTATAATCAAATTGGCCCTAAAACCCATCCAAACCAGACACTTCAGAATCTATATGTTTACAACCCCTCTGACAAAGAATCAAGGACAACCTAACCTTGTTAAAGGAGCAGCATCGCCTCATAATGCATCTCAGAAATTTCAGAAACAAGTAAAAATAACACTTCACTCTGGTATGATAGTGGTATTTTCCCAAACAGAATGAAGTCAAAAAAGATGTTCTGCCTCCCTTACAAATAAAGTTTTTTAAAAAATTCTCTCACAGGATGAGGACATCACTGGCTAGACTAGCACTTATTGTCCATCCCTAATTGCCAAGAGGACATTTAAGAGTCAACCACATTGTTGTTGGCCTGGAGTCACATGTTGGCCAGTCTAGGTAAGAATTGTAGCTTCCTTCCATAAAGGTGAACCAGAGGTTATTAATGGATTCAAGGTCATCAGTACACTCCTAATTCTAGATTTTTATTGAATTAAAATTCCACCATCTGCCGTGGCAGGAGTCAAAGCTGGATTCCCAGAAAATTATCTGGGTGCCTGGATTTACTGTCGAGTGAAAATGCCCCAAGGCTATCATCTCCTCTTAGTGTCATGTGGTACATCCAGTTCAGTGTGATCTCGGGTACAGAATCACAGTATAGAAGAGGCCCTTCGGCCCTTCAAATTGGTACTGGAAAAAAACATACTCTACATCTTCCATATTCCAGCACTTGGCCCATAGCTTTGAATATTATGACACTTCAAGTGCTCATCCAAGTACTTTCTAAAGGTTGTGAGGTTTCCTGCCTGAGCTACCCTCCCAGGTAGTGCATTCCAACAGTATGTTGTCAGTACATCTGATACAAACAAGTGAATTAGGAGGAGCCCATTTGGCCCCTCAAGCATCCTGATCATTTGATGAGATCATGGGTGACCTGCTTATGGCCTCAATTCCACGTTTTACTGTGTATACTCTTTAAATTCTTTCTTGATCAAAAACCTTTCTAAATCAGCCTTGAAAATATTAATGATCCTCTTTCCAATGCTCTGAGAAGATAATTCTACAAACTTGTTGCCCATGCCTTGGACACTTTGACCAGTTTATGTGTTAAAAATTTTGCTCTTGTTGGTGAGGTGGATAAACGGATATAAAAGTTGGTTTGCAATTCAACTCCATTTTATTAACAAAATATTGATTGTTAAAAACACCATGTGAGCATTTTTCAAATTCCCACAATATTTGTTCTCTATCTAACTCTGTCTGCGCTGGGCTTTCGGAATCTCCTTCCTCTCTGATATGGAGCTGGCTCTCTTCCCCAAAGGTGCATCTCACAGGTTAGTGTGGATCTTCCCCTGGATTCTGTTGGATGGCCACATGGTCTTCAACCACATGGCTTGCTGTCAGTCTTCTTTGAATCAGTTACAACCTGCCCAAGAGTTATATATTGGAGGGGTATCAATCAGACTTTCCGGCACCTTGACGCCCAGCCAGTACCTGAGGACATGCACTTTGCACCTCACCTTCAAGTAGCTTTCAGGTGTGTGCTTTTGTCCCCCTTGTTCTGGACCTTCCTGGATATAACACCCTTTACTGTGCCATATTGGCGAGGTGTAAAGTGCACATCCTCAGGTACTGGCTGGAAGTCAAGGTACCAGAAAGTCTGATTGATACCCCTCCAATACACAACCCTTGGGCTGGTTGTGACTGATTCCCCTTGAACCTCTGTGTCCTCGGTTGACATTGGTTTCCACTGTTCTCTGTGTCTGTTGGCACCTGTTTAATACAGTTTGACCAATTTTCTTTCAGGCCTGGTTTCTCCAGCTGTGGGTTGATATAGAATGACCACTCAATTGGCCACAAACTAATAATCCTCTGGTAGAAAAAAAGTCCTCATCTCTGCCTTAATTTTGAGGCCCAATATTTTTAAATTATGTCCAATCAGTGTTCAATTGCCAACCAATCAGCACCTTCTTTCGTGCAGTATAAATTGTTGTTCTCTTTGAGATTTGAGATCCTGATGTGTGTAGGATAAAACGTTTTAATTATATCATGGTAATTCTTCTTTGCACATAGTCTAGTACTTCTATCTTCTGATAACACAGGGATCACACAATATTCCATGGAAACTTTCTGCTTTTTAATTGCATTGCTCTGGAAATGAATCCAATGCTTGGTTGCCTTTTTTTCTGCCTTTCTTAATTTGCGTTTTGACCTAATACAATGTTCACATCTGGAATGAGACCTCCTTAACAGTTAACCTGTTATTACTCCAACAGTACATAACCTCCTCATTCTTCCTGCCATCATACGCAGCCTCATACATGTTTAAATGAACTCCCCAATTACACACTCATTTAGTGAGTTTATTAATGTATTTTTTGCGTTATCAATTTCCAAATCCAAAGTAATAATGCAAATGTTAAATAGCACTGATCCCATTTACTGATCACTGTTGAACTCAACTTTACATCTTTTGCTAATCTGAGTAACCAGGCTCAAATCTAATATTTGTCTTTTGTATACAGCTTGCTCTCCATTTAAGCTTCATGTGCCTTATTCCACATATTCTGGTTATGGTTGTTATATGCGGAAGACATCCAAAAGAATTTAAGGATACACGCCTTTACCTCAACCCAATTACAGCATTTGATCATCAACAAAACATTGATTTTTTTTATATCCACCAACAAAAGGGCTACCATTCTGATCATAGGAACAGGAGTAGGCCATCCAGCCTGTCAAGTCTGTTCCGCCATTCACTGAGATCATGGCTGATCGGTGGCCCCACCTCTTCCTTCCTTTGACACATATCCATTTGCTTAATACAATATTACCTATCTCAGATTTGAAATCAACAACTGATCCAGTATCCACTACTGTTGTAGAATAGAGTTCCAAACCTCTATCAACTTTTGTGTGTAGAAGTGCTTCTCCTGAATGGTCTGGCCCTAATTTTTAGACCATGCCCTCTAGGTCTAAAATCCTCAACCAGTGGGAATAGTTTATCTAGTCTGTCTTTTCCTGATAATACTTTGAAGACTTTGATCCATTCTGTTATCAGTGTGTGACAATCTAGTGCATAGACTTAAGTCACAGAATAGGCTTGGGTAACTCCTGTGTCTCATTCTCCCTTGACTCTTCATGTGAGCCATTTTACATAAATCAATTAATCATCAGTCATCAATCAATCAATTAGGATAGGTCAAAAAGGATACACAGGAAAATTGGGATGTAAAGGGACATGTAAATGAAAGAAAAATCAGCAGAATGAACAAAAGACAGGCAGACTAATCAGAAAATATGAACAGTAAGGTAGATGTGGAGGGAGAATGAGACAATTCAGCACTAGAGGAGTTTGAAGAAGGTACATTGGAAGAGTTACATTCACATTTGGCAAGCATATCTCAATTAGTAATTTTACAGTAAATAGTACATCTAGATTAAGCTAGATTAATACTTAGATTCCAGAGATGAAAGAACAGTATTATAATTCACTGCATTGTAATTTGATGTCAGGATTAACCCCAAATGAAAATTATTTTATGGAAAATCTAAACAAATGGAGTCTGGCAGTTGTAATTCTAAATTTTGTGTTGTTTTGTAAAATTACCACATAAAGCTCTTTCGGAGCTTATAAATTCTCATGCTTCAAATACACATTTGTTCTGAATTTCCACGATAACCACATCAACTGGCTTAGAATCAATGGCGAGAAGTTATTTTCTCTGATCAGATTTCAGAACAAACTGTCATCCCCCACCCTTCCATCACTTTCCTTCATTAGTTGCACAGCTGATGTGGCTCAACTTTACGCAGTAACTTAATATTTCCCAAAGTACAGATTAAAGTAACGGCATAACAAAGGGAGAGTTCGGATGGAAACAGAGAAAGAAATGCAGAGTTTTCTTGAGTCATTTTATTGTGCATATGGAGATAGGATTATCCTTGAAAGGGGAGGGTGAGGTAATTATCTAAATGAACGTTGGTGTGCTAATTTTCCTGACTGGACTGGTATTTCAGCAATTACACCCTCAAGTTTAGAAATGAGAAACAGAAGGTGCTAGCGAAATTCACTAGGCACGCCTGCATCTGTGAAGAGGGAAACAGAGTTAATGTTTTGAATCCAGTATGACTATCAAGAGTTCTGAAGAAGTATTGTAATAGATCCAAAACATTAACTCTATTCCTTTCTTCAAAAATGCTGCCAGGCCTACTGAGTACCTCCAGCATTTGTTGTTTTAATTTCAGATTTCCAGTGACCACAGTATTTTGTTTGAATTGTCCTCAAGTTCAGCATTTTGTTTGCTGCTGATGTGATGGTTCTAGACTGGTCTTGTCTTCTGTCATAGTTAGGTCTCATTGTTTAGCATAAACTTTGGTGGAACAGATTGCCTACCATTATAGCATCTGCACAATTTTCACTTGCATTGTGTCAAGGGAATTAGAGTGCAGGCAGTGAGGGTGAAAATTAGGCTCGGTGAATCTCAATTGTGGGTCTACGTCCTAATTATTATGTAGAGAATCAAAGGCAACAGTTTGTTCTCTGATCATTCCCTAAGGTACAGAAGCCTAGGATGTGGAGCTGGGTTAGCAGTAAATAAGATGTGAAATTCGATTCAATAAGTTCTTTTAAATTCGGAGGCTGGTATCAGAAAATAACCATAAAGGCAACACAGAGAATGTGAGTTCAGTTTCCACCTTGGTATCTTGTGAAAATGATTTAAGTTAGGATTGGCACTGCTTGTGCCATGCCAGAGAAATAACATTGAAACCAGCCAGATTGTTCTAAAAACCAACTGGTTCATCAACGTCTTTAAAGAAAGTGAATTCGCTATCACTTTTCATCTGTCCTCAACATGATTTCAGCCTCACACTGTCTCTGTTCCATAATGCTCTTATGGTAGTGAGAGATTGTCAATATATGTTGCCTTGCTTATGTCTCTGTCATCGCAAGAACAATGTGAGGAAAGTATGTTGAATGATGAGTATTGGCCTGTATTCTGTATATTGCAAAGAGAATCTTGGGCTTTCGACTACATTGACATAAGTCATGAAGGGTATAGATAGAGTTAATGCTCGGTGTCTTTTCCATAGGATGGGGGATTTCAAAACCAGAGGGCATTTTTAGAGGTGAGAGGAGAGAGATTTCAAAAAAGGCATGCGGGGCAATGTTTTTTCCACAGGGTGGTTCGCATGTGGAACAAACTTGCTATGATGTGCTGGATGTGGGCACAGTTACAACATGTAAAAGATACTTAGATAAGTACATGAATATGAAAGGAGGGATGTGGGCTAGAGCAAACAGGTGGGACTAGTTTAGTTGGAATTATGCTCAGCATGGACTGAAGGGTCTGTTTCCATGCTGTATGACTCTATGACTCTGTATTGCACAGTTAGGCTAAGGAGACTCGCTCAGATGATTGTGATCATTAATCTATGCCAGTAATACATTTGACTCCATCAATTTCTGAGTGTTTATTCATACTTAATTATACAAACAACTGAGGGAAAATTGCTTGCAACTGAAAGTGACTTCAGATTTTTTTTTGTGTTTCGACCTTGGCTGATGTTTTTTAAGCGTGAAGTCCTTCCAAATTATTTTACCCAGCTGTTCCTGTGTAGTAACTGAAAGGAGTCAACTTTTGTATAGCCCATGTGAGTAGAGAACACATTGCTCATTACAGTGTTGTGCTTACTGAAATAATTCCACAAAGGTTGGTATCGCGACACCAAGTTACCCTTTATTTACAGGTCGAGAGTGCTGGAAAAGCACAGCAGATCAGGCAACATCCAAGGAGCAGGAAAATTGATGTTTTGGGCGTGATTCCTGATGAAGGGCAGATGCCCGAAACATTGATTCTCCTGCTCCTCAGATGCTGCCTGACCTGCTGTGCTTTTCCAGCTCAACACTCTCGACTCTGATCTTCAGCATCTGCAGTCCTCACTTTCTCTGCCTTTATTTACAGGTGCATAGTACAAGACACTGGTCCACCTAGCTCAGTGCCAGCTCCTAGAGTGAGCAGAACTTCTGTCACTCCTGTTAATATCTGTCAACCAGGACTCTCTGATTTGACCAGGTTAACAGCCCCAGTCAGGGACCTCATTACAATCAATATACTTGTTAAATAGACAAGAAATTTCTCCTTGTGGGGAGTCTAAAATAAAGAATGACAAATATAAACTAGTGACTAATACATTTATAAAGAAATTCAAGAGAAACTAATTTAATTGTGAGATAGTTTAGGAACCAGTAACAACATGGAGTAGTGGAGGCAAAATTATGGCTGCATTTAAAAGGAAGTTAAATGATTATATGAGGGAGAAATTAAGAGAAAATATTAAATCTGAGTCTGAAAAGGCTAATACTTGATTGATGCAATGAACACTCTCCACTGAGCATGAGGTTGTAGTCTGAATAAAGTAGATGTTTTAGGAGACGGATCTGAGATACCTAATCTAAGGTGCAGCACCACAAAAGAAGTGGCAGATAAGCACATAGGACAGACACCAAACACTAAAATTCCTTGTCAATGCTGTGGACAGAAGTATCTTCACAAACATGAACAGAAAACGTGCTGAAGTAGGACACTGCCACAAAAAAGCAAGAGATAGGGCAGTCATCAGTAAAAGATAAAACCAAAGCTTTCTGAGGAGAAATGAGTGACTCAGTCCAAACATTTAGATGGAGAGATACTTAAATCAATGGGCAGCTCATGAATTTCAAGTTGACACAGAATCAGTGTCACAATATTATCAATAGTCTGCCATTATTGACAAAATACTACCTACACCTAGTGTACAGAATGACATGTTCTGGGAGCACTGCGCTTAACATTAATGGTATGCTACAAACAACTCTTTGCTTTGGGGTACCAAGCAATGGAAAATATATGTACTTTGCAACTAACTATTTTCACTCCAGAGCAGAAGTATGTGTATTGACCTCAACTTCTTTCAAAAGCTAGAAGAAGTTAAATAATGAAAGTTGAAAGAAAAGTCTTGGTAAACATTGCTGGATACTGCAAGGTGATATCTTAAACTAAACAAAGATCAGAAACTCTTGAACTGAGTTGAATTGGAATAAAAAAATCCATTTCACACCATAAATGAGATGGAAAGCTGTGACTATAATTGTTTGGCTGAAATATTTTCCATTACTATCAAAGCTGAAGTGTGTTCTGATTCCAAGTGCAAACATAAGGGCAGCAACTGAGGCATTTAGACCATTCAAGAGGAGGGTCGTGTACATTTTGGCGGTGTCCTTTTGGTGCCGTTCATTTGGTCTTGCTATTTTGGCTCTAAACTGTTTTGGCGCTCATTACTTTGGCGCTGACCTGTTTTGGCGCCAGTTCAGAATTTAAAAAAATGTCTTGTTTGGTTAAAGAAGAGAGGATGACTAACGACCCAATGTAATTTTCTCAACTAGCAAGAGTTGATAGTCAAAGCTGTAATGACCTGCTGTAGATTCAAATCTCATTTTGTAATCATTTTCTCATTTAACAATTGTTAATAGTCGTCTACTGCCTTGATGATACTTAAGCCCTTCTGTCTTCACATTGGAAAGCTGTAATACAATTTTCTTTCTATTTTCTTGTAGAGCCCATATCAGAAATGGCTGAAAACATTCTAAGCAAGAGAGAGAAACCAAAGTTTTCACACTATGGTTATCTATATGTATTGGCACCAAAACAGCTCAGCGCCAAACTAATGAGCCAACACGGTGGGCCAAATAATCGGCGCCAAAAGGGCAGCGCCAAATAGTCCCATTCCGTCAAGAGAATGTATAATGTTAAACAGACAATAGACGCATTTGTAACTGGATTGCAGAACAACTATCTGCTCCAAAGGTAAGTCTGCCATGAGGAGCTGAGATGATTAGGAAGGGACAAGGTCAAGTAAAATACCTGATCTCCCCATTTGTTTAAGAATCATCCAAACCAGTAAAGGTTATCAGGTCAAGCAAGGACACATGCCCACATAACACTCTTGAGGAAATGCATCAGACGGTTTCATTGATAATTCAATTGCTGTGAGGGAGGTAGACAGCACAAAATATTGAAGAAGCTGAACTAACAAGCCTTCCTACTTCAGCACTGACCTGAAAGCAGAACAAGGACCAACCTCCCCAAATTGAAGATGTGTTGCATGATACTCCACAGAAGCCACCGCTAAGAAGAAAGAAACAATATGTAATGATATATTTAAACTAAGTAGCGGGGGGGAGGGGACAAACTGGATGTTTAAAAAGGAAATTGAAGGGAAAGTTAGAACAAGAGAAGTCAAGAAAGACAACTGTATCAATGAGGCAGAAACTCGGAAAGGGATCATGCTGTAAGGTTGAGTGAAATAGGGGTTGATGGGGTGAGAGCAGTAACAAATTAAATTAAAATTACTATACATGAATGCACGAAGCATTAAACGTAAGATGGATGAGCTTGAGGCTCTTTTGGAAATTGGCAGATACGATATTGTGGGGATAACTGAGACATGGCTTCAAGTGGACAGGGCCTGGGAAATGAATATTCAAGGATACACGTGTTATCGTAAGGACAGACTGACAGGCAGAGGGGGTGGGGTGGCCTTGTTAGTAAGGGATGATATTCAGTCCCTTGCGCGGGGG
>NC_057722.1:69094486-69159202 GCF_004010195.1 Chiloscyllium plagiosum | reverse complement strand
ATAAGATTATTAAAGGATTGGACATTCTGGAGGCAGGAAACATGTTTCCGCTGATGGGTGAGTGCCGAACCAGAGGACACAGCTTAAAAATACGGGGTAGACCATTTAGAACAGAGATGAGGAGAAACTTCTTCACCCAGAGAGTGGTGGCTGTGTGGAATGCTCTGCCCCAGAGGGCAGTGGAGGCCCAGTCTCTGGATTCATTTAAGAAAGAATTGGATAGAGCTCTCAAAGATAGTGGAATCAAGGGTTATGGAGAAAAGGCAGGAACTTCATACTGATTAGGAATGATCAGCCATGATCATATTGAATGGCGTTGCAGGCTCGAAGGGCTGAATGGCCTACTCCTGCACCTATTGTCTACTGTCTATTGTCTATCCAAGGTACTGCAAGAAAGAAAGTTGCTTACTAAAACAGGACCACACTGACAGCAATAAATAATAGACATATGTCATCAAGAAATGCAACATATTAAAGACCTTTGAGTTCGAGAGAGAACTGCTGACATCAGACCATGAGGAAAACAGTCAATGTCAACTGCCTTCTATCCAATAAACTACTACTGTTCAAGGAAAATAGTCAAACTTGTAAATTGTCTGAATTTGCAAAGTCATGAGTATGAATGTATAAACAAATGTAAAACAAGAATAGTATGAGAGAAAGAAAACGTGGGTGGGAGGGGGTTAATGTACATGGGTCTGAAGGGGTTAATACTTGTTTGAGTTTGGTCAGCATCACTGACAGTGATATTATCATAGAGACTTTTTCAGAGAAAATTCAGAGATAATAGGAGACAGATCAGAAATGAGTGTATTCCGAACAGTGCTAGCAATATTGTAGGTCATATTCATGTAATGTGTAGCAGCTGCAGGGATGCAATACACTTCTAATTGTTTATGTAACAAGGCTCTTCTAGTTAGACCAGAAAGATGTCTATCCTCATCCACATTGTACCTCTTTGACCTTGTATGAAACCACAAACACAACAGGAAACAATACCAACAAGATAAGATAAAGCAAATAGGATGAGAGGAGAGTTTAGATTAGATTACTTACAGTGTGGAAACAGGCCCTTTGGGCCAACAAGTCCACACCGCCCCGCCAAAGCGCAACCCACCCATACCCCTACATTTACCCCACACAGACACGGGGAGAATGTGCAAACTCCACACAGTCAGTCGCCTGAGGCAGGAATTGAACCCGGGTCTCTGGCGCTGTGAAGCAGCAGTGCTAACCACTGTGCCACCATGCCGCCTCTAAAAAAACTGCTCCAGTTGTTTTCAAGTTGTGAATTCGATGGAAATCTTAGAAGAAAAATATTAATTTGCAAAAGCTGCAAAAGACATCTGAGGCCAAATGTTTGAAAATGTCTATGGGTGCCAGGATTAAGTAATAAGATTACACCATCCTCGGTTGATGTGTTAAAGGAAGCATTGATAATTCATGTTCTCTTAATATTAGTGGCTTGCTGTTCACCAATCAAATGCATGATAGAATGGCAGTACACTTGGCAGCTGCATGAATGGGCTGGTAGGGGTCACAGCAAGACTGTGCTCTTAGAAAAGAAGGTGCACTCAAGCTGATGCAACTTGTGGTGTCAGTCTTACACCTTGCCTCAAAAGCATTTCGATAATGGTGAAACAGCAGACCAGTGACAGAGTCCAGGGACCGTATATTCCTGTTAGGGTGAAAGGATAGGCTGGTGGGTGTAGGGAATGCTGGATGACTAGACAAATTGAGGTTTTGGTTCAGAAAAAGAAAGAAACATATGTCAGGTATAGACAGGAGATATCGAGTGAATCCTTAGAATAGTATAAAGGCAGTAGGAATATCAGGAGGGCAGAAAGGGGACATGAGATAGCTTTGGCAAATAGAGTTAAAGAGAATCCAAAGGGATTTTATAAATATATTAATGACAATAGGGCAACTGGGGAGAGAATAGGGCCCTTCAAAGTTCAGCAAGGCAGCCTACGTATGCAGTGATATTAATGAGTATTTTGCATCAGTGTTTACTGTGGAGAAGGACATGGAAGATGTGGAATGTGGGGAAATTGATAGTGACATCTTGAAAAATGTCCATACTACAGAGGAGGAGGTGCTGGATGTCTTGAAATGCATAAAAGTGATCAGGGGTACCTTAGAACCCTGAGAGAAGTTAGGGAAGTGATTGCTGAGTCTCTTGCTGCGATACTTGTATCATGATAGTCACAGGTGAGGTGTTGGAAGACTAACGTGGTGCCACTATTTTAGAAAGATGGTAAGGAAAAGTCAAGGAACTATAGACTAGTGAGCCTGACGTTGATGGTGGACAAGTTGTTGGAGGGAATCCTCAGGTACAGGATTTACATGTATTTGGAAATGCAAGGACTGATTGGGGATAGTCAGCATGACTTTGTGCATGGGAAATCATGTCTCATGAACTTGATTGAGTTTTTTGAAGAAGTAGCAAAGAGGAGTCATGAGGGCAGATTGGTAGGGATGATCTATCTGTTCTTCAGTAAGGCGTTCAACAAGGTTTGAGAGTGTGGTGCTGGAAAAGCACAGCAGGTCAGGCAGCATCTGAGTAGCAGGAGAATCAACGTTTCAGGCAAAAGCCTTTCATCAGGAATCATGTTCATCAGGGTTTAACATGGTTCCCCATGGGAGACTGGTTAGCAAGGTTAGATCTCATGGAATATGGAGAGAACAAGCCATTTGGATACAGAACTGGCTTGAAGGTAGAAGACAGAGGGTGGTGAGGGAGGGCTGCTTTTCAGACTGGAGTACCATAAGGATCAGTGCTGGGTCCAGTACTTTTTGTCATTTGTATAAATGATTTGGATGTGAACATAGCAGATGTAGTTAGTAAGTTTGCAGATGACACAAAAATTCGAGGTGTAGTGGACAGCGAAGAAATTTACCTCAGAGTACGATGGGATTTGATCAGATGGGCCGATGGACTGAGAAGTGGCAGATGGAGTTTAATTTAGGTAAATGAGAGGTGCTGCATTTTGGAAAAGCAAATCAGAGCAAGATTTATACACTTAATAGTAAGGTTCTGGGGCATGTTGCTGAACAAAGAGATCTTGGAGTGCAGGCTCATAGCTCCTTGAAAGTCGAGTCACAGGTAGATAGGATAGTGAAGGTGGCATTTGGTATGCTTTCCTTTATTGAATACAGACGTTGGGAGGTCATGTTGCGGCTGTACAGGATGTTGGTTAGACACTTTTGGAATATTGTGTGCAATTCTGGTCTCCTTCATATCGGAAGAATGTTGTGAAACTTGAAAGGGTTCAGAAAACATTTAGAATGATGTTGCCAGGGTTGGAGGATTTGAGCTATTGAGAAAGGTTGAATAGGCTGGGGCTGTTTTCCCTGGAGTGTCGGAGGCTGAGGGGTGAACCTATAGAGGTTTGTACAATCATGAGGGGCATGGATAGGATAAATAGACAAGGTCTTTTCCCTGGGGTTGGGGAGTCCAGAACTAGGGCGGATTTAAAAGGGACCTAAGGCATAATCTTTTCACGCAAAGGGTGGTGCGTGTATGGAATGAGCTGCCAGAGGAAGTGGTGGAGGCTGGTACAATTGCAACATTTAAAAGGCATCTGGATGGGTTTTTGAATAAGAAAGGTTGAGAGGGATATGGGCCAAGTGCTGCAAAATGGGACTAGATTAGGCTCTGATATCTGATCGGCATGGATGAGATGGGCCAAAGGGTTGGTTTCCATGGTGTACATCTGTTTGACTCTATGACAATAACTCAGTGAAAGGGCTTTCAGGTTCTCTGATGCAACAGTGAAGTCCTTAATTCAAGAGATGGAAAGGAGGAGACAGGCACCTCCTGCAAAGGCAAGGGGAGCAAATAGAGGCAAAGGCCAATTCAACAAGTGTGTTGCTAAAGACCTGATCGATTCTCTTTATGAGTCGTCAAGGTCAGGGAATGCATCTTCCAATGTCATAATCAATCCACCATAACACCAACTTTCCATAATGCACAATTTAGCACATCTTAATGTTTTAAAATAAGCAATAGGAACTCATGCCCAACATTCAGATGCTCCATCTCATTTAATTTATATTAAAAAAAGGCTCACACACGCATCTTGCAGTTTCTACACATGTTCAGCTATAGCAGGCACACCTTCACTGGGATTTTCAAGGCCCATCTGATTGACATCCAAGGGAAATAGCTACACTCAGTTCTCAGATTCACCTGCCCTTCTTATTCTGTACATTCAAGCCTCATGTCAGTTGGGTCACTTGACCAAAATGTCTCAGCTGAACCAACCAGGTTTGGTTTAACTTCATATGCCTACTGTTGCTGTCTACTCAGTTTCACCTTCTCTACCAAACCATAATACCTCATACAGTGGCTGCTATCTACACCTAAGACTCCTATGCCATTGAGCTTCACTTCCTTACAGCTGACATGGCTCTGACACTGTATTGTTCTGTTGCAACTCTCTTGCAAAATGGAGTAGGGTGTTTAAAATTGCAATTTCTGTTCAACGGGCACCATTACACTGCTAGCGCCTCCACCTGCCAGTGTGGCCACATTTGGAAATGTCTCCAATGAAGTTCTAATGATGCCAGGTGACGTCACTACTAGACAAACCAGATCCTAGACTGAAAACTGGCTTCATAGACCTCTTTTTGTATTGGTTTTAATGGAGTGATTACTCACTGAATTATAAAAACACTAATGCAAATTTGAGTTTAACAATAAAATGAATGTTAATCATGCAAAAGAAATAACAATACAATAGAATACACCAAACTATTTACACATTGCACTCATTTAAATAGTTCAAAGCATGCAGCAAAAACATAATCCCAAAATACTATTACAAATTCCAAAAACACTTTTACAGTACTCACACCAGAGAGAGTCTCCTCTCTATCAGCACTCTATGCTTAATTTAACTGTGACTTCAACTCGGAAGTCTGAGTGTGTGAATCATTCGAGAGAATCTGATGACTTCTTCAAACACCTGATTTAAACTTTTTCAACTTCAAATAACCCCTCCAGGGTTTATTCAAACACTTTTGGTTTGGAACTGTTACTAAGTTCCTTACTCCAAGGTGTTTCTTTTAACAAATCTAAAATATCTTCTCTATTTCTCAGGAACAACTGCTTTCCACATCCTTCTTCAACTAAGAACCATTCAGAATGCCCCAAAGGATAATTAAAACTGAATGGATTCTCTCCAAGCTATGGACATTCCCCCTTAGTTTAAAAAAAAGGACCAGGGTCTTGAATTAGAAGTCTAGTGTACAACACTGAATAGTTTATTCACTCATATCGACTTTAGGATGCAAGAAGGAGGACGCACCCCTATCTCTATCAATGGAGCTGAAGTGGAAATGGTCAAGACTGCCAAGTTCCTTGACATGACAACAACCACAATCTATCCTGGGCCTCCCATATTGATGTGGCGGTCAAGAAGGGGCAACAATGCCTCTTCTTCCTCAGGAGTCCAAAGAAGTTGGCATGTTGATAAGGATCCTCACCAACTTTTATAGATGTACCATGGAAAGCATTCTATATGAATGCATCACTGCTTGGTACAGCAGCTGCTCTGCCCAGGACTCGAAGAAACTACAGAAAGTTGTGAACACAGCTCAGACCATCATGAAGCCAACCTCCCATCTTGGTTATGATTAGATTAGATTAGATTCCCTACAGTGTGGAAGCAGGCCCTTCAGCCCAACAAGTCCACACCGACCCTCCGAAGAGTAACCCACCCAGACCCATTTCCCTCTGACTAATGCAGCTAACACCATGGGCAATTTAGCGTGGCAAATTCACTTGACCTGCACATCTTTGGACTGTGGGAGGAAACCAGAGCACCCGAAGGAAACCCATGCTGACACAGAGAGAACGTGCAAACTCCACACAGACAGTCACCCAAGGCTGGAATCGTTATAATCTGTTCCAACGTCTTTCATCAGGCAGAAGATACGAAAGCTTAAACACACGTAACAACAGGTATTGTTTCCACACCAGCTTCTTCCCTGCTTTTATTAGACTGCTGCATGGAACTCTCAAATTTCAAACCGCATGTTGACCTTGCTTTTTGTAATAATTTGGAGATGCTGGTGTTGGACTAGGGTAGGCAAAGTTAAATATCACACATCACCTCATGAAGAAGCAGCATTTTGAAAGCTAGTGATTCCAAATAAACTTGTTGAACTATAACTTGGTGTTGTGTGATTTTTAACTTTGTATTTTGTACACTCTCTATGCAACTGTAATTTTGTATGCTTTGCACTGTTCAATCACCCTCTGATCTCTATGTTCTTGTATAGTTTGATCTGCCTGTACTGTACGCAAAACAGAACTTTTCATTGCACTCAGGTACATGTGACTGTAATAAATCAAATCAAATCAATTCAGATTATAAACTTTTTCATTGTAAACAAAAAGCTCATTAGTTCTTGGTGATTATTACTGTCAATTGTTTTAAAAGCCATGATGCAGAGGTGCCTGTGTTGGACAGGGGTGGACAAGGTCAGAAGTCACATTCTCTGATGAAGGAGCAGCGTTTCAAAAGCTTGTGATTTCAAATAATCCTGTTGGACTATAACCTGGTGTCGTGTGACTTCTGAAATTGTTTTAAAATAAATCACTATGATACTTATAGAAATACTTACAAGTTAACCATTAAACTCCCTTCAGACACATAGCCAACCCATATGCCACTAGTTCAAATTTAAGAATGCAAACTCAAAAAATATATGGTATTTACATGTATTAAGTCTGACATCCTGCATCGTAGGGTGAACAGGTTGGAATTCCCCCCAGGTGTCAGTGCCTGACCCTTCCCCCCTGCCTTTCATGGGTCCTGAAAGCACTGGAAAAAATGCTGATCTTTATTTAACCTCAGATAAAAATGGTCTTACAAGTGACAGTTGCAATTCTACTTCCAGTAAAATATAACTTTGGATTTAGAGAGAATGAATGGATTTGACTAATTGCTGTGGTGTGTAGCTATTAATACACAGAATGAGAAAAGCAAAACATGCAGTGTGAGACAGCCTTATTATGCTAAAACATTCACTGTGGTGGTGAAATCCCAGCATTCATATATCTTGTTCTTCTTCATTGCTGCTGTTGATTGTTGTTTATTTTTGTGCACAGCATAATAATTTTGTGAAAGGTACATGGTTCAACCTAAAGAGCCGACAGAAATTTTATATAGATATGCAGAAGATGACATTTTAAAATGGCAATGTATTTGCCATTTTTAAAAGGCTGAAATTGATTGTCTCTTTCTTTTTTCCCCACTATATGAGTCACTTTCTGCCTGCTTTTGTTCTTTCGGCATTGCCAGGCACTGATTCTGAGTTGAAATATGCTTCCCCAAGTTGTCTGTACCTGACTATGGTAGGATTACAACTGAACATGATTCTCTCCTCATGTCCTTAGAACATAAACTTCGAGCAACACACTGTCCAGCAATCAGAATTGGGAATCCTGGCTGATTTTTCTCTCTTTAACACTGAGTGCAATTGTTATGCTCCAGCAACGTTTCCACCCAGGTCAACTAACTCTGCACGGGCAAAGAATCAAATATGAGGCGCACTTTTTGAAGCATGTTTGGCTCAGCTACTCACTGAATAAACTCACTGAGTTGTAGGGGAAGCTGATCTAATTTCTGTTTACTGTATTACACATGGCTAAAACATTGTTATTTTTTCTGTGTTCGGAAATGCAATGCTAAGACATGGTTCCTTTTAGTTCTATCAAATTTCGCTTTCTGCTCCCTTCTCCATCTGTAAAATATCTAACAAGACATCTCACACCATCTGCTCCTACCTTTTGTAGTGTTATTATATTGCTGTGTATCTAAATGCTTGAACCTCACTGACAGATTGATAGCTGCTGTTAAAGCCTGCAAAATTCTTTGTTGCCTGTTTGAGATGCTGTAATTTATGTCATATTGAGTTATCATTTTAGGATTACATCCTCAGGGAAGCATATTTCTTATAGAAATGTTTCTTCTACTACTCTATTTTTAATTCTCAGCTTTATGCATTAAGCAGTTCTCAGCCACAAAGTGAGCCGAGCTGAAGTCTTGTACATCAAATCCAAGCACTAGTTATTACCAAAGGGACCATGAAGAAACCATGTAAAGATTAGCACCTGTTTCAGAAACTCAAGTAGAATGCTGTCCATAAATCCTGAAATTTGAAGTCAGTCATGAGATGTAGCACTGTTAACCGAGAGAACAATTGAGATGAAGTGGTCACTTGTTATCCTATACAGAAGGCTGTTTAGGTGTAAGTAATAATGTAACCAACAGTAAAAAGAAAGAAAATGTTGAAAAATGTCCTACAGATATGTCAGCATCTGCAACTAGATTCACTTTTCAGGTAAGGTTGTTCAGTGAATCGTGAATCTGTCTTCTCCTTCAGTTGCTAATCAAACTGCTGTACCTTTGCAGAATGCTCTGCAGATTAACCTCCTGCATTTCTTTGTTGTTTCGATAGGATGATTTAAATGTCATCCCGATGTAGTCTGAAACAATGGGGTGAACTTTGTAATCTGTACCATTCTTCTAAACATCACCACAAGTCTCCAAATGTTCCTAATCCATTTATGTTTAGTTTTTTTGTCTGTTACAAGATTGACTTGTTCAGACACACTTCTGGACCAGTTGGGACTTGAATGCAGACTTTTATGGCTCACAGGTAGGGACACTGTCACTGGAACCACAAGATCCTGTTTAGCTTTTATTGGTAAGTTGTCAAACTACTGATTGAATACAGAGCATAATGATCTCTATTAGTACAAAATCAATTAAGCTGAGTATGCAGTGTCAGTAACCATGATGACAGGACCACTATAGATTGTAAGAATGAACTTATAGACAAGGGAATAAGTCCAGACCCCTCAGGCCTTTGAGCCTGATTCCCCATTCAATGAAATCATAGCTGATCTGATTTTAACTTCAACTCTATATTCCTGCATATTCTTGATAATCTCTCATCCCTTTGACAAGATTGAGGAAGGGACTTGTAGCAATATCACATCGTACCTTGATAGAATCCATTCATTGTGGAAGCAGGACATCCAGCCCATCCAGTCCACACTGACCCCCCTGAAGATCATTTCACCCATACTCGCCCCATCCCTGTAACGCTGAATTTCCCATGGCAGCCTACCCAGCTGCACATCCTTGGACACCATGGGCAATTTTGCATGGCCATTCCATCTAACCTGCACATCTATTGGACTGTGAGAGGAAACCAAACCACCCAGAGTAAACCCATGCAGAGAAAGTACAAACTCCACACAGACAGTTGCCCAAGGGCAGAATTGAACCCAGGTTCCTGGCACTAACAGCCAGCAGTAGTAACCACTGAGCCACCATGCCACCCCAAATTCCTTATTTCAGATCATATCCATGTATGCGCTTCAATCCTTAAATTATCATTGAAGTATATTCACTAGCCCCAGTTTCCCATGGTTTTGCTGGCAGTGTTGGTTCAAATCATATTGCATGGAATTTTCCCAGTGTTTTATTCAAGGCCAAAAGGAAGCAAAGCTTCAGGTTTCTGAGATCCTCATTGAAACAGAATAATTGGACTCCTTGCTGGAATGGACAATCTTCCAGAACATAGCTTACATACATAAAGTGGGTGCGCTACAGAGAAATGGGCCTGACCAGTTCAGCAAAGTTCTATCATTGATACTTGCAACTTAAATTTCTCTTAACTTGATGAATCAAACTTGTCAAGTATTATAAATAACTTTAAAGTTTTTAGTGTGGTTTTCTGGTTGCTAATTTACGCTGTCTGGATATGTTGGCAATTGCTGCTTCAATACAGACTGTAAATAATTAAATTGAGAGGATGGGGAAAGCTCTCATATAATTGGATAATGAGACATCTTCAAGGTCATAGATATCTAAGGAGCTGTGTTTGCTTTATCAGTTTCCTACGATTCATGTGCCCTTACACCATTGATGGCTGAGTATAGTTTTAATGCCACCAAAATGGCTGCTATAAAATGTTGTCTAAGGTAATAATTCTGAAAGGGTTAAAGTTGGAGATTACATTAGGCTCCACCTAATCTGATGATTTCATCCAGTTCTACATGGAGATTTGAGGAATCTTGCTTGTGATCCCAATGTAGTCAGATGTGTCACCCCTACCTCTCAATGTAACTTGTGCCTCTTGCTATTGTGCAATAAACTACGTAAATGTTATTAGCACAAGTGTATTTTCTGGTCAAAACTCACTACTGGTTCATTCTGTACCATTCTTAATCAAACAGTCCCTTAGACTTGATATCTCCAGTGGAGAACCCTCTAGGGATATATTTCCCTCCCCACTCCTATCTGTGTTTCAGAGAGACCATTCCCTCTGCGACTCCCTTGTCAGATCCACAGCCCACTCCCGGTACCTTCCCCTACCAATGCAAGAAGAGCAAAACCTGTGCCCACATCTCCCCCTCACCTCCATCCAAGGCCCCACACCCTTCCACATCCAACTGAAATTTACCTGTACCTCCACACACGTCATCTACTGTATCCGTTGAACCTGATGTGGTCTCTTCTACATTGGGGAGGCAGGACGCCAACTTGTGGATCGTTTCAGAGAACATCTCTGGGACACCCGCACCAACTAACCCTGCCGCCCTGTGGCTGAACACTTTAGCTCCCCCAGATTCCTGATGAAGGGCTTTTGCCTGAAATGTCAATTTTCCTGTTCCTCAGATGCTGCCTGACCTGCTGTGCTTTCCCTGCACTAATCTAATCTTGACTCTAATCTCCAGCATCTGCTGTACTCACTTTTGCCTACTTTAACTCCTCCTCCCACTCTACCAAGGACATGCAGGTCCTGGGCCTCCTCCATTGCCAAATCCTAACCACCCAACACCCGGAGGAAGAGCGCCTCATCTTCCGTTTTGGGACCCTGCACTGGATAAATGTGGATTTCACCAGTTTCCTCATTTCCCCATGCCCCCCTTATCCCAGCCCCAAGCCTCCAACTTAGCACTGCCTTCTTGATCTGTCCATCTCCCTTCCCACCTACCTGCTCCATTCTTCTCTCCAACCAATCACCTTCATCCCCTACTTCATCTACCTATCACATTCCCAACTACCTTCCCCCTAGCCCTCACCCCCTCCCATTTATCTCTCAGCCCCCCAGCCCACAAGTCTCATTCCTGATGAAGGGCTTATGCCAGAAACATTGATTCTACTGCTCCTTGGATGCTGCCTGACCTACTGTGCTTTTCCAGAGCCACATTCTCGACTCTGATCTCCAGCATCTGCAGTCCTCACTTTCTCCCAGTGCTGCATTTCAGCAGTCGATTAAGTAAATCCACTGGGTGCCAGGTCACATGGCCTGGGGGATATGGAGATGTGTTGAGTGTTTTTGCTCACAGCCCCACTTTTGCCTTTTTAAAGAGGCAGCTCCTAAACATTTGGTTGCACTTCAGCCCCACATTTCTAACGTGCTTGCACCCCATGCTGGGAGGGGTGGGCAGCTTGAAGGCTCTCCTCATGTTCCAGCAAGAAAAAAGTACAGGCTGGAACAAAAGCAGAAATTGCTGGAAAAGCTCAACAGATCTGGCAGCATCTGTAGACAGAAGTCAAAGTGAATGTTTCGAGTCATGTGACCCTTCCCCAGTAGAATGCAAAAATATTGCAGGCATCATGACCAATGACTGTTTGACGTTCTTTGCTGCACTCAGCTCTCATTACCAATCAGGTCCTGCTGGGATTGTAGTTGCCTGATGTAGCTGAGCTCTGTTGTACACAAGGAGGGTTGCCTCCCCCACCCTCCTGTTATCCTCCTTGAAAGACTGTTTAACTTCTTCCAGGTCATTGCTTGCTCCAATTGTGCAGAGCTCTGAACGCCAGGAGTATGTGGCACGCTCTGTCTGGGTTATCCTGGAAAGCTGCCTCTACCACATCTCACAGTATTCCTGCCCTCTTCCTTGAAAGTCTGTTTCTCTTCTTCCAGCAGCTCGGTACATCACCTCACTGCATGCACCTTGAGTTTCCCACTGCCACCAATCCCATTCCCACCTTCATTCATGAAGCTGCTTTCTCCATCCAGCTTTGACTCTTCTACTCTTCTCAGTTATTTCTTGAAGCCCCTACAGTGCCCCCCAGAGCACCCTCCTCGGCAATTAATCCACGGAGCCCAAACACTTTATTCACTACAGACCTCTAACAATAGACAATAGACAATAGGTGCAGGAGTAGGCCATTCTCCCCTTCGAGCCTGCACCACCATTCATTATGATCATGGCTGATCATCCTCAATCAGTATCCTGTTACTGCCTTATCTCCATAACCCTTGATTCCACTATCCTTGAGAGCTCTATCCAACTCTTTCTTAAACAAATCCAGAGACTGGGCCTCCATTGCCTTCTGGGGCAGAGCATTCCACACTCCTACCACTCTCTGGGTGAAGAAGTTTTTCCTCATCTCTGTCCTAAATGGCCTACCCCTTATTTTTTATTTTTATTTTAACTAACTTCCCCTTCTCCCTGTAACCCTTGATGATTAGATTACTTACAGTGTGGAAACAGGCCCTTCGGCCCAACAAGTCCACACCGACCCTCCGAAGAGCAACCCTCCCAGACCCATTCCCCTAACACTACGGGCAATTTAGAATGGCCAATTCACCTAACCTGAACATTTTTTTGACTGTGGGAGGAAACCAGAGCACCTGGAAGAAATGCACGCAGACACAGGGAGAATGTGCAAACTCCACGCAGACAGTTGCCTGAGGTGGGAATTGAACCCGGGTCTCTGGCGCTGTGAGGCAACAGTGCTAACCTCACTGGCCATCTCCTTGGCAATCAAGAACCTGTCTATCTCACTCTTAAATACAATAAATCGACATGTTTGGCCAGACCCCTGCCACTGACCTTGCAGCTCTGTGACTGATGTTACACCATTCTGTTTATGATGTCCTTACAGGACAGACTATTCCCCATTCTTTGGACACATTATCTGACTGTGACTGGCTCATGCTGATAAGTGACGCTGGATTGTGAGCAAACAGTGCCAATGACTCACCCTGATTGACAGTGACACCCCTCACCTTGAGTGAACAGAGGACTAGTCCCCATCAACTTTCCAAATTGGCCATTTGGTTTCTCCTGACGATGAGATAAGCCTCACTGAACTTCTCACTCGATTCTGCAAAAAATCTCACCATAGTCCACATATTTCAGGTCTGTTCCTTCAAATTAATGACTTTAAGAAATAGGAAAAGGAGTAGACTATTTGGTCCTTCGATCATGCGCTGTCATTCAATAAGATTCATGGCTGATCTGACATGGCTCCCATCCACTTTCCTGCCCTTTCCCCTTAACCTTTGAAAATTTGTTTTGAATCTACTTACAGGGACAGGATGTATATATTAACAGTAGGAAAAGTGCACTGATAATCAGTCCAGACTACTTGATGAGCTGCATGAAAGTGTAAATGTTTTATTAAATTACTAAAATGGCCAATTTGTTAATTACATAGAACATAGAACATAGAAAAATACAGTGCAGTACAGGCCCTTTGGCCCTCGATGTTGGGCTGATCCAAGCCCACCTAACCTACACTAGCCCACTATCCTCCATATGCCTATCCAATGCCCGTTTAAATGCCCATAAAGAGGGAGAGTCCACCACTGCTACTGACAGGGCATTCCATGAACTCACGACTCGCTGAGTAAAGAATCTACCCCTAACATCTGTCCTATACCTACCATCCCTTAATTTAAAGCTATGTTTTAGATTTCAGAATTTAAAAAAATGACCACTAAGCTTCAGTTAATAGTCGGACCCTGGGCGATGTTGAACAGAGAGACCTGGGGTTCGGGTACATAGTTCTTTGAAAGTTGCATCGCAGGTAAACAGGGTGGTTAAGAAGGCACATTTGCCTTCATTGATCAGACCACAGATTATAAGAATTAGGACATCATGTTGAGCTTGAACAGGATGTTGCTGAGGCCACGTTTGGAATACTGTGTCCAGTTCTGGACACCCTGCTGTAGGAAGGATATTATTAAACTGGAGTTGGTTCAAAAAAGATTTACCAGGATGTTGCCAGGACTGGGGGCTTGAGTTATGAGGATAGGTTGGATATGTTGGGACTTTTTTGACTGGAGCGTAAGAGGTTGACGTGTGAATTTATAGAGGTTAATAAAATCATGAGTTGTATAGATAAGGTGACTAGCAAAGATCTTTTCCCTCAGGTGGGTGAGTTCAAAACTAGGCAACAAGTTGTTAAGGTGAGAGCAGAAAGATTTAAAAGGGATGTGAGGAGCAACATTTTCACACAGAGAGTGGTTTGTGTGTGGGATGAACTGCCAGAGGAAGTAATAGATGCAGGTACAGTTAGAACATTGTAAAGACATTTCAGTAGGGATATGAATAGAAAAGATTTGGAGGGATATGGGCCAAATGTAGGCAAGCAGGAATAATTTAATTTGTGAAACTTGATCAGCATGGACAAGTTGGAGAAAAAGATGTTTTCATTGTTATGAAGTTGTAGGGGTCCTGTACCTTTAAGAGAGTAGAAAAGCTGGCAAGGACCTAGCAAGCACACAGAGTACCGGAAAATTTAAAATGCTATGTTTGGTCGAACAGCTAGCAGCAGCTGGGTTGCTATGAGGCTAAAACACATTCATATTTGGCCAATCAGTTTAAATTATGCCCCAAGATACCAAACTTCTGTCAATTTTGGATTTATCATTTTGACAAAATTAAAACCAATGAAATGATCCAATGTTTCAGGGTATAAATATCAGACATTTTGAACAGTTAGCCAGAGTAGCAAAGAGTAGCAAACCACCTATAAGTGCCGACTGCCAGCAGAACGGCTCTCTGAAAGGTACCTTTATCTATCAAAGACCTATGAAGCAGAATCCCTAAGAAGCAGAAAAGAAGACAGAAAAATCGACAAAAGAAACTCAGCAAAGCTGACTGGTTTTTTTTGTAAATTGTAATCGGGATTTTTTAATCAGACTAGAATCGTCGAGAGGGAGGTAAAAGATAGGTTTAAGAGAAAGAAGTTGTAAATAGTTGTGAGTTAATATTCTCTGTTAGACTTAAAGATAAAAGTTGTTAATCTTTACTTTAGATATTAATTTTTTGGATAGTCCTTTGCCTCTCAAATTTTAACAAATTACAGCATGGGGTGAATCTTTTCTACGTTGCTGGTTTAAATTAGCAGAAAGATATTCCCCATGTCATAACACTGTATGATTCTATAACTCTATAATTCATTTATTAGAAGCAAACTTACTCATGCAATATGTGATAAAACACGTTAACAACTAAACTACTCTATCTAACTCATCCTAAATAGGTCTAATACTTTAAGCAATTCTAATACTTTCATCCATATGTGTCTAATTCCCTTTTGATGGTTATGATTAAATGTGTTTACACCACCTTCTCAGGAAGCACATACTGAGTATCTAAATAAGAGTACATTTTCAGCATTTTCCCTTGGATTTTTTGCAAATACTACTATATATGTAGTCTTCTTATTATCAACTTTCTACAACTGCCATTATTGACAGCACTGACCTCAATCTTTTAAAAGACTAATTCTAGTGGGTGCATAATATCATCCTTTATGCAGTTAAATCCTAAACTGAACTTGACTCTGCAGCTATTTGACTTGAGGGCAAGACGACTACAAACTGAGCTATGCAAAATAAAATACTTCAATGCTTTTTTTGGGTGAATTCACTTTGGCTGAAGTTCAAGGGACTAGTTGATTATTGAAATTGAATTTAGGAAAGTGAATGGTGGGAAAAAGATTGTGCTGTTTACGAAGTGACTAGAACTGTTTACATTTTTTTGCATGCTTCCCACTTTAGTGTAGAAATGAATATGATATATCAGGCAAAAACGAAAAGGGGCAAAAGCACAGTGAACATTTGGAAAAGAAGTCAGATGCTCACACGTTAAAGGAATGTTATCACTTTAAAGGAAATTCTTCAGGCAAACTTAAGTCCTGGCAAAGTATGGAGCAGCCTGTTTCAAAAACTCTGCAATAATGATGATATATTGGCAACCAGGGAAGTTGATGGTGCAGCTGACATTTTATCTGCAGAAACACAAAATTTTGCACAGTATTTTTTGTTACTGGTATTAGATTTAAGTCTCAATTTTTACACTTTGAAACAAAGTCTTTTGAAGGCAAAGATATTCTGTGCCATGTAAAAGCATAGCCTAATGATCTTCAACAATAGTGAAGTATGGACTATAGGGATGTACGTCTGTCCTTTAGGGAGATTTTTCAGGAGCACACAACAGGAAATTCGCACTTTACCACTTTGCCATCATGACTTTGCATACATTAAACCTAACCTCCACATTCCCTGCCCCTAAAAATTATAAAGGAATACATAATGGTCACAAAGAGGAGACAATGGCCCAGTAGAACTATCACAGGCCTGTTAACCCAGAGACCCAGGTAATGGTCTGGCGACCCGGATTTAAATCCCACCATGCCAGATGGTGGAATTCAAATTCAATATGAGTCTAATCATGACCATGAATCCATTTCTGATTGTCAGGAAAAACCCATCTGGCTCACTAATGTTCTTCAGGGAGGGAAGCTACCATCCTTGCCTGGTCTGGCCTGTATTTAACTCTAGAACCACAACAATGTAACTGACTTTTAACTGCCCTCTATGCAATTAGGGATGGGCAATAAATGTTTGCCTAGCCAGAGACGCCCTCATCACACAAATGAATAAAAGTAAAGTTCTGAAGAGCTCCTATTGGACTCAAAATGTTTGCTCTGTTTCCCCACAGATGATGCCAGACCTATTGCATTTCTCCAGCACTTTCTGTATTTATTTCAGATCTTCAGAATGCACAATACTTTGCATTTATTAAATGAATAATGGTGTTTTCTCAGTTAGTAGTAATCAAGGGTGATGATACTTTTTGTTCACTAATTTATATAAAAATAAAAATTTACTAATAATGTTGCTTGAATGACATAGTGCTGCAATGGATTATTTGTCTAGTGTTTTTGAGAGGATTGTTTTTATCTAAAAGTGGGTTGTTAAACATGTGCAACCTTTGCTAAACTCCAGTCACTCTAAATTACATAAAGTGGGTAAGGCTTGAGGAAAAAGTGCTCATGGAATTCTTTGTTGCATTTGTTGTTCATCAGTTGAAATAAACTTCTTGTACACAGTGTTGTTGCACTTCCAAGCCTGATGTATCTCTTTGAACATAAAATTACATAAGAAATAAGAACAGGAATAGGCCATCGAGCCTACGCCACCATTCAAAAAGACTATGGCTGATCTTTTTATGGACTCAGCTCCACTTACCTGCCCACTCACTGCAATGATCAATTCCTCTACTGTTCAAAAATCCATCTACCTTTGCCTCAAAGAGAAATTCAACAAGGTAGCCTTAACTGCTTCCCTGGGCAGGGAATTCCACAGATTCACAACCCTTTGGGTGAAGAAGTTCCTCCTCAACTCAGTCCTGAATCTGCTCCCCCTCATTTTGAGGCTATGCCCCCAATATTTAGTTTCACCTACCTGTGGAAACAACATCCTGGCTTCTATTTTAACCACTCCCTTCATAATTTTACATGCTTGTATAAAAACCCTCTCATTCTTTGAAATTCTACAGAGAATAATCCCAGTCTACTCAGTCTCTCCTCATAAACCAATCCTCTCAATTCTGGAATCAATCCTTTGAGCTTCCTCCTCACATACCCCCGCACCCCCCGCCCCCCCCCCCCACCCCAATTTGGATAACAAAAAGGCAGATATGAAAGTATAGGAGACATGAAAAGTAAAGTAAATCAAGAAGCTGTAATCATGTCAGGAAACCAGGCATAGTGGAGTGAAGTTGTGCATGATGAGGCTTATATTTGTCAGGGAAACTGCGAGTGACGTTTGTCATCTGAGCCTTAGAAACCTGTGAAGGGAGATTGTCCAACCCTTGCTCCCAGTTCCAGTAAGGTTGTCTGCTGTCCTCAGTTTGTCTGCCACACTGATATCACAGGCCTAAATAAAGTTTCCAGATTACCTTCCAAATTAATGACCAGGTCCAGTTTACTAGCATACACTTTATTCCAGGAGCACAGGCAGACATATTTTATTTGTAAATAACCATTTCTCCAAAATACAAAACATTATTTATGTCTATATGTAGTCATACAAGTACCTATCAATAACCCTGTGGAAATGGGATCATTGAAATACTATCAGCCACTGACAAACAATGACATTTACTCATGTACTGAAGATGCTTTCAGCCTGAAGTAACCAAGCTCAAGTCTTCGAAGGAGAAAGAAAAATAGATAGTCAAGACCTCAAAAGTATAAGAAACAGCATGGTACATGGGCAATGCAGGACCTTCATGAAGCAGACCAATTAATCATTCAGATACTTAAGCCATTCAGACAAGACCTAATATAATTATTACAGAGATTCTCCAGAAACAGACTAGCAACCAAGCCAGGGCCACATATTGACAGGTTTTTTAACCAATAACTATATAATTTGTATATAATTAGTCACTTATTATCATATTTTCAATTGGAGAACCATTGATTGCTGTGGATAAAGCTATTTAGGTTTTGCTGAAAAAAACACAAATTTTGTTAAGGATTTTCATTTTGTATTTATCAAAACAATTTGCAAGAATAGTAATTTATAGTAAAAATTTTTACAATAGATTCTGTCTCCTATGATCCTGCCCCACGAACTACCTGATGAAGGGGGAGCACTCCAAAAACTCGTACTTTCAGAAAAACCTGTTGGACTATAACCTGGTGTTGTGTGATTTTTAACTTTGTCCACCCCTCGTCCAACACTGGCATCACCACATCAATTCAAGGTGGAACCAAACATTTGTTCTGCAGGTCAAGCAGCCAGCACTTTCTTCCCATTCAGTAGAAATGTTGGTTTTGCCCCTTGAATTGGTTTTCTTATGACTGACCTGGGGTGGCAAGGTGCATCAGTACCAGAGACCCAGTTCGATTCCACCCTTGGATGACAGTGTGGAGTTTGTGCATTCTCCCTTTATCTGTATGGGTTTCATCTGAGTTCTCAGCTTTCCTCTGACTGTCCAAAGATGTGCAGGTTAGATGGATTGGCCTTGGGAAATGCAGTGTCCCCAGGATAGGGTTTGTTGGTAAGTCAGGGCAGGATGCATTTTGGAGGGTTGATGTAGACTTGATGGGCTGAATAGCCTGCTTCCACACTGTAGAGATTCTATAATCCTATGAATACAAGACAAAAAGCTTTGATATAACGTGACTCTTCAATAATACTCAAGTTCTGTACTACCAAATGACTATTTGTTTCCGTTTTATTTTACTCTTTGTTTCACACAATGAAAGAATGACAGAGTACCATAATCCTCTGTGAGTGGCTGAGCTAAACTCTCAAATAAATTAATTTAATTCAGTATTGGAGTAGATGTGGAACAGAAATTAAGTGGTACCCAAATTCCTCAGGTTGCAAAGTCCTGTTGCGCTGACAGGATTGGAGTTTGTAAAACCAGTGGAATGACATCTAATGTGCATGGATCAGCAAGTGCATCTCTGGTGCCTACCTACAACAGAAGTTTAAAATCCAGCGTCTATCTGCTACTGGGAAGGAGCCAAGTGTGCCCCAGCATTCCCCAGTCCTCTGTGGGAAGGGTTTGATGATATCCTTTAAAAAATACTATTTTCTTTAAGACTTGTAAACACTGTCTTTTCTATGTTTTTACTTTTGTATTTATGAACTTAAATTAGAAAGAACATTTTTGAAACAAATGTTTCATGGATTGCTATGTGTTTTAAAAAGCAAGTAAGCCAAAGCTTTGTGTTAACAAGCAGTAATTGATGTTTGAATTGTTGATTAACTGGAGACAAGGGATTATGGACAGATGCAGTTTCTGTTGGCAACAAGATGTTTATTGATCTAAGGACGAGTGACCAGTTATCGATGACAAAATGTCTTTTGCCTGCCAATGACTTGTGTGATTGGTTCTTAGATAACAACAGCATGGGCTAGGAACAAGATACATAGAGAACTGACTGCACTCCATGGTCTCAGATCCAGCCCTGAGTTTGTGATTAAGCCTGCCAACAAGGATCTTGCTGTTGTTGTTCAGCATAGTGACTTCTGCATTGCAGATGCTGAGCTCCAGTTCTTGGACATCTCCTGTGATCTCCCCAGACCTTGACCTCACCATTGAACACGAGGCTACTGTGTCTGCAAAGGTCACTAATCTCATTTCATCTGGTGACCACCCCCCCCCCCAACTCATAGTGCCCTCCCTAAAATCCACAAACAAGACCTCCCGTGCAGATCTATTGTTTTCGCTTGCTCCTGCCCCACAACTTCCTACCTCAACTTGATTTTTTTCTCCCCTTGTCCAGTCCCTTCCCACTTACATCCACATTCTTCTTGTGCTTCAAGTAAGTTTTAGAATGTACAGTTTGTGGGCTCCAGCCGCCTCCTCTTTACCATGTGATCCCTTTACACAACCATCATGAAAATAGGCCTGAACTGTCCCCATCCACCACCACCCTCCTCTTCCTGGCTGAGCTTGTCCTCACTTTGAACAGCTTCCCTTTTACTCTTTTCAGTTTCTTCAGGTGAAGGATGTGACCATGGGTACCCAAGTGGGCCCCGGTTATGCCTGTTCAAACATTCTGATTCACAGTGGGGAAGTTGAGATTTAAGATTGTATTGAAATTCAGCTGATAGTTTAACCTGACTGATAACGATCTTATCAAATTCTCACTAAATTTTCCCTACATGCTCTGCCAAATGTCAGTGCGGGTGGACAGTTCTTTTTTTACCATTTGAGTCTGGGTCAGTGAAAGGACTAGAAGACCTGTTTTGTGGCCCATGTAGTAGCTTTTGCTGGGATTATATAACAAGTGAAGAGAGCTCATATTTCCTGTGTCATGTTATTTTGATTCAATGTTATTATGATTACACAACTTGTCCTTGTGACTATTTCCTTGTTAACGCTTTATAATTACAAAGTAGAAAAATATGAATATTTTTATTGAGAGCTTCCATCTCAATGAAGGTGTTGGTATATCTAGTAATCTGCTCTGAAAACTCTGCTTACATTTTAATAGCAATGACAAATTGCACCACAGCAGTGTTATCCACTATGTGCGTGTGTGTATGTGTGGTCTCACTGAAGGTTCAGCCAGATAAATGGGTAACTGCCCTGAGGCTATTCTCCTTGCAAATTAAATACCATTTGAGATACTGTTGGGGGGAATGGCCTCTCAGGGAAGACAACAGCAGCAGCCAAACCAGTGGTAGCATGACCAGCTCTGTTATACAGCAGGGAAGATTAAAATGTAGGCGAGTGGTCATGACAGGGGACTCGATAGTCAAGCGTTTCTGTGATAGTTGAGTGAGACTTCAAGATAGCGTGTTGCCTCACTACTGCTAGCGTTAAGGATGTCTCTGAGTAGACACATTATATTCTGAAGGGGGAGGCTGAGCAGACAGGTTGTGGTCCATATTGGGACTAATGACAGAGACAGGAAGAGAGATGAGATCCTGCAAAGGGAATTTTGGGAGTTAGCAAGAAAGTTAAATAACAGGACTTTTAAGGTTGGAATCTTAAGATTACTCCCTGTGCCATAGATCAGATAGAACATAGAACATAAAACGGTCAGCACAGTACAGCCCTTCTGCCCTCAATGTTGTGCCAACCTTTTATTCTACGCTAAGATCAACTATCTGATATACCCTTCATTTTACAAACATCCATGTGCCTATTCAAGAGTCACTTAAATGTCCCTAATTTGTTTGACTCTACTACCACTGCTGGCAGTGCATTCCATGCACTGTGTGTAAAGAACCTACCTCTGACATCTCCCCTAAACCTTCCTCCAATCACCTTAAAATGATGCCCCCTCGTATAGCCATTTCCACTCTGGAAAACAAAAGTCTGGTTATCCACTCTATCTATGCCTCTATAGTTGAATATGCAGCTAAAGAACTAGCGTAGGAAGAAAGTTTTCAGATATCTGAATCATTGGGAACTCTTCCTGGGCAGGAGGGACCTATATAAGAAAGATGGATTGCTTCCAACAGAAGGGGTACTAATATCATTTCAGGGAGGTTTGCTAGTTTTACTCGGGAGGGTTTAAGATAATGTGGCAGGGATTGGGATCCAGAGCAGTGGGTCAGCATTAATTGAGGAAATTTCAAGGTGAAGTCAAGTAAGTCTAATAGGAAAAACAAGTAGGACCAGGTTAATGAGTATAGTGGGCCTGGTGTTTCTGGCATGTATCTATTTTAATGCAAGGAATATAACAGGTAAAGTTATATTCCTTGGTAAACAGGTAAATGACCTTAGACACTGGATTAGTACATGGAACTATGATGTTGTAGCCATTACATGAACTTGGTTGTAGCAAGGGCAGGACTGGCTGCTGAAGGATTTCAGGTGTGAGAGAGAGAGGGATGTAAAAGAGATGGGTTGTTACATTACTGATCAAGGAGAATGTCACAGCTGCAGGAAGAGAGGGCTTGGAGAGCTCATCCAGCAAGGCCATATGGGTAGAATGCAGGAATTGGGAATGTGCAGACACTATGTAGGGTTATACTATAAGCCTCCCAATAGCCAGGGGGAGATAGAGTAACAGATATATAAACAGATCATGGAAAGATGTAAAAACAACAAGGTTGCTGCAGTGGGTAATTTTTTAACTTCCCAATGTTGACTAGAACTCCCTTAATATCACAAGCTTAGATGTGACAAAACTTTTTATGTGCATCGAGGAGGATTTCTTGAAGCAACATGCAAATAGTCCAAATAGGGAAGGGGCCATACTCAACTTGGATTGGGGAATGATCCTGACCAGGTCATCGAAGTTTCAGTGGGAGAGCAGTTTGGGAACAGTGATTATAATCCCATAAATTTAAAAAGAGTAATGGATAAGAATAAGACTGTCTTCAGGTGAAAGTGCAAAATTAAGGGAAGAATAATTGTAACAGTATTAAGCAGGAACTGGAGAAATTAGATTGGAGGCAGCTATTTGAGAGTAAATCCACATTTGACATTTGGGAGTCTTGTGTTGGCCAGTTGAACTTAGGACCACCATGTGAGGATGAAAGATAAGATGGAAAAATTCAGGAACCTTGGGTGATGAGATTTTGAAAATTTAGTCAAAAAGAAAAATGAAGCATATTTAAGGTTTAGGAAACAGAAATCAGACAAAGCGTTTGAGCAATATAAAGGAAGCAAGAAAGAACTAAAACAAGTGATAAGAAGGGCTAGAAGGGGCCATGGAATTTCCTTGGCGGGTAGGATTAAGGAGAATCTCAAGGCATTTTATAAGTATATTAGGAGTATGAGCGTTAATTAGAAAAGGTTGATCCACTCAAGGACCAAGGAGGGAACTTATGCATGGAGACAGAGAAAGTGGGTGAGTATATCTGTATTCACTAAGAATAAGGACTTGGATAGTGGGAGGATTGGGTAGAGATGTTGATATACTAGGGCGTGTCAGCATTAAGAAGGAGGAGGTGTTGGGTGTTTCAAAAGACATTAAGGTAGGTAAATCCCCAGGGCCTGATAGGATTTATCCCAAGATACTGAGGGAGGCAAGGGAGGAGAGTGCTGGGACCTTGACAGAGACCTTTGTATCCTCTCTGGCCGCAGATGAGGTTCCAGAAGACTGGAGAATAGCGAATGTTGTTCCCTTGTTGAAGAAGGACAACAGTGATCATCCAGGAAATGATAGGCTGGTAAATCTTACATCAGTGTTAGTGAATTATTGGCCTTCAGTGATGGAGGTATTAAATGGATCCAACAGAAGTAGCCAGAGGCTGGTACAATTACAATATTAAAAAGACATCTGGATATGAATAGGAAGGGTTTAGATGGATGTGAGCCAAATGCCTTCCCCCTCCAGCATTGTAAATGCCTCTGTGTCTATAACCTGCAGCTTGCCTTGATCTGAGCTATTCCAATCATAGAATCCCAGAGCCACTGTAGAGTAGAGGTAGGCTGTTCAGCCAATCATGTCTACACCACTCCATCTCTATTACCAAGAGCCAATCTCCTGCCTTTTCCCATATTCTGCACACCATTACTAACCAAAAAAAAATCCAATATCTTCTTGAATGACTCAATTGAATCTGCCTCCACAATGTTTCCAGGCAGAGCATCCCATGCCTTCTTGGATCATGGTTTGGAAGAGCTGGTGTTGGACTGGGGTGGTCAATGTTAAAAATCACACAACAGATAGGCCAATGGGCTGCACGGTGACTCAGTGGTTAGCACTGCAGCCTCACAGCACCAAGACTCCAGGTTTGATTTCAGCCTCGGGTAACTGTGTGGAGTTTGCACGTTCTCCCCGTGTCTGCTTGGGTTTCTTCCGGGTGCTTCGGTTTCCTCCCACAGTCCAACGTTGTGCAGGTCAGGTGGATTGGCCATGCTAAATCACCCATAGCATTAGGTGCATTAGTCAGAGGGAAATGGGTCTGGGTGGGTTACTCTTTGGAGGGTCGGTGTGGACTGGTTGGGCTGCAGGGCCTGTTTCCACACTGTAGGGAATCTAATCTCATCAAAGTGGCCGATGGAGTTTAATTCAGATAAATGCGAGGTGCTGCATTTTGGGATAGCAAATCTTAATAGGACTTATACACTTAATGGTAAGGTCCTAGGGAGTGTTGCTGAACAAAGCAACCTTGGAGGGCAGGTTCATAGCTCCTTGAAAGTAAAATCACAGGTTGATAGGATAGTGAAGAAGGCGTTTGGTATGCTTTCCTTTATTGGTCAGAGTATTGAGTACAGGAGTTGAGAGGTCATGTTTCGACTGTACTGGACATTGGTTAGGCCACTGTTGGAACATTGCATGCAGTTCTGGTCTCCTTCCTATTGGAAAGATGTTGTGAAACTTGAAAGGGTTCAGAAAAGATTTGCAAGGATGTTGCCAGTGTTGGAGGATTTGAGCTATAGGGAGGGGCTGAACAGGTTGGGGCTGTTTTCCCTGGAGCGTTGGAGGCTGAGGGGTGACCTTATAGAGGTTTACAACATTATGATGGGCATGGATAGGGTAAATAGGCAAAGTCTTTTCCCTGGGGTCGGGGAGACCAGAACTAGAGGGCATAGGTTTAGGGTGAGAGGGGAAAGATATAAAAGAGATCTACAGGGCAATGTTTTCACACAGAGAGTGGTACGTGTATGGAATGAGCTGCCAGAGGAAGTGGTGGAGGCTGGTACAATTGCAACACTTGGATGGGTATATGTATAGGAAGGGTTTGGAGGGATATGGTCTGGGTGCTGGTAGGTGGGACTAGATTGGCTTGGGATATCTGGTCAGCATGGATGGGTTGGACCAAAGGGTCTGTTTCCATGCTGTGCATCTCTATGACTCTATGACTCTGTGACCAGGTCATGGTCCAACAAGTTTATTTGGAAGCACTAGCTTTTGAAATGCTGCTTCTTCATCAGGTGTTGTGAAGATATCTGGGTGGGTGGATGAATAGCAAGGGTTTAGAGGGATATGGGCCAAATGCTGGCAAATGGGACCACATTAATTTAGGATATCTGGTCAGCATGGGCGAGTTGATCCGAAGGGGCTGTATCTGTGCTGTACATCTCTATGACACTATGTGTAGCTTAGTACTTCCACTTCTAATAGTGCACTCTTACTAACATTTCAGTTTTAAGGATAATCAGGTGGTCCTGCTTCACAACCACATGATAAAGAAGCAGCACATTGAAAGCTAGTGCTTCCAAATAAACCTGTTGAACTATAATCTGGTGTTGTGGGATTTTCAACTTCTTGGATCATAACATTGGTCAACAACCGCACTAATTCTCCAATGTGTTGCAGGATAATCAGGACTGAATTCTGAAAACCTTATGGCCCTTGTCACGAGAGGTATTTTGCAAAACCATTGTGCACTTTACACTCAAATTCACAAACTTCATTCTGGATTTCCTTCCTTAATGGTGTGCATCTACCGACAGCAACTGGACTCCAGAGGTTCAAGAAGGCAGCTCACCATTAACTTCTCGAGGGTAACTATGAACATGTAATAAATGCTGGCACAGCCAATAATACACATGTTCCATAAATACATTTGAAAAAAATATTGTGGAAGTGAGAAATATTGAAGAATCATTAGAAACATGTCTGTCTGATTTTATTTTGCCTGTTCTGGTAGGGAGAAGCCACGAGATAAAATAGCCTGAATGTATATGCAATTGTCTTGTTTCATTCTGGATTCCTTCCAAAGAAATTAATGGGAAAGGATGAGTTGGATTCAGCAATCAGGGGAATATTTTCTGGTGTGTCAATATGAAATTTCTACCAAGGAAATGGGGATAGAAGAAACTGAAGATGTATTAACTTAGCAGGGAAACGTCTCTGGATATGAAGTCGCTTGAGTAAATGGTTTTGAAAAGCCGGGTAACAAATAAGAACTTTCAAGAATAAACATGGAGCCACAATATATGAATTCTGTGGCAAGCATATCTGGGCCATAGGAGGGTAGAATACAGCTGTACCACATAAAATAAATCAAATATTAGGCTTACTAATTTTCCAAGCATAGGTCAATAGAAATAATATTGTTCTTTCACAAAACGTACTGAAAAATCATGGGCTAACCAAATCAGTTCCCACATGAATATTACAGTTTAGCTGGGGATTCACTATGTTGGCTGCTGTCTTCAGCTGTTAAAGTGTTGAGAGTAGGTTTGTGCGGAAAGTCTTTGCTTAAACTGTCAAATAAACAAATCTTTTCATGTTACGGTTAACGAAATGAAGAGGCTCTCTGTCCATCCAAGCTGTCTCAAACAGCAATGACCTGCATCATAATACATTGGCACATTACTAGAAAGCTCTTGGGAAAATTTGGAAAACAGATATAATCTAACACCAATTGAGGGAAATAAATATACTCCCCAGTAATTAAAACTGCTCTACTACTCTGGATAGATGTTATATAGTAGCGACTAATCTATATATCATCTTTTTCTCAGCCAGGCCTGTTCACATTTGAAAAAATGCAGCAAATTGATATTAACTGCCCAACCCAGCAGCTTATTAACAAGTCGAGGACTCATTGCAAAACAACCATCTCCGGACAGTCAACTTAATTCTGGTCTGATGTAACAGAAGCAGAAATTGCTGGAAAAGCTCAGCAGGTCTGGCAACATCTGTGAAGAGGAACTAGAGTTAACGTTTCAGGTCCAGTGACCCTTCAGTGTTCTGAGGAACTCAATGTTCTGAGGAAGGGTCACTGGACCTGAAATGATAACTCTGATTTCTCTCTACAGATGCTGCCAAATCTGTCGAGCTTTTCCAGCAGTTTTTGATTTTGTTTCTGAATTCCAGCATCCACTGTGCTTTTGGTTTTTGTCTGATCTGATATAACTTGATATTTGACATTGGGTTCACTCCATAGGCTCAAAATCAAAAAAACTCATGCTGACACACAAGGAAACTATGAAACTACGTGAAGGTTACCTCACTCATCATGCTATTCTAGCCCCTAATCTAAGCCTCAGCAAATTTGTCCTTTGAGACCTCCCGAGTACACAAACTGTTTGCAATGTTTTTCTCCATTGAATAACTTTGAAAACTTTAGTTGATTATAAAGGGCTACATCTTACTCCTTTTAGGTTAGCTCTGAGTTGCATGAAGCTTTTGGAGGGATTGAGCATGTCTGTCATTGTACCTTACCAAACTCAACTCAATACCTACCTACCTTTGCCCATGGTATCCATTACATTCGATTCTGGCCACATCTTTACAGTGCATTTTTCCTTAGAGCAATTTACTTCTTGGCAGATGTCCCAGAATTCACCAGCATCCAGTGGGTCTAAGCCATCTATAAAAGCCCTCTGTGTGCCCTGACAATCTGGAGTTGCCCTGCAGGGTTCCTGACATTTGGGATGAAATTGGCATCCCACATTGTGGGCAGGAACTGGAGCACCTAGTAGAAACCCACACAGGCATGGAGGGGAATGTACAAACTCCACACAGACAGTCACTTATGGCTGGAATTGAACCTAGGTCTCTGGTGCTATGAAGGCAGAAATGCTAACCACTGAGCCACTGTGCTACTCTTTATGAGCCTAGTTTCTCTGGTCAAGGGAGCAAACAGCAGGGATATGAGTATCCAGGTAGACTCAGAGTCAGTGAGCACTATGACATTGTGCAAAGATCCCAGAGCTACAGCCTGGTTCCAGTCCATGAGCTGGGTGTGTGTCCCTGAGCACCCAAGGTCCTTGCTACGGCAGTACAATGAAAGTTGCTGGTCTAATCTAAGGTGCAACACTGATGTGTAGAAGTGTCCTGGAAATGGATTGGAGATGTGACATGAGTGTTCTTAGATACAGGCATTTGTTGGATGCCAATGTCTGTAGATGTGGGTCCATGTGGTCAGTGCCCATAGGGAGTGCCCCGAGATGTTGTTATCCAGTGACCAACATGGAGGGCCTTTGTAGCAAATGGCGAACTGAATTTTTCAGGTACCTGCTCTCATTTCCATGTCTATCTTGTTTGTGCATTTGGTAAGAGAGGAAGCCTAATATTATTGAGTTAAAAATCACACAACACCAGGTTATAGTCCAACAGGTTTAATTGGAAGCACACTAGCTTTCGGAGCGACGCTCCTTCATCAGGTGATTGTCCTTCATCAGGTAATCACCTGATGAAGGAGCGTCGCTCCGAAAGCTAGTGCTTCCAATTAAACCTGTTGGACTATAACCTGGTGTTGTGTGATTTTTAACTTTGAAAACCCCAGTCCAACACCGGCATCTCCGAATCATAATATTATTGAGGCACTTTGAAATGGTTTAACAAGCAATAATCTCTTTAACTGGTAATTCAGTGCTGCAAGAAACTGGGTTATATAATTGTCATAAGCATGAAAGAAGGCGTGAGATACTCCTAACCAGCCTCTCCAGAGTTCTCATCTAATTCTGCCACAAATCATTCCATTGTCCATGTTACTCAGACCCTTAAAAGGACAATGTGTTTTGAGACCTCTTGCCCTGAGAAATTCAGAATGGTAATAGTATTTAATTCAGGGGAGATTGCACAAGATTACGGGAATTGTAGCAGGACATTTGATTTTTCAAAACTGTTTCACCATTCAACAAAATCTTACATTTCACCTCATTTTCACCTCTTTGCACTATTCCCATATCCGTTCATTTCCTCAGTACCCAAAAAATGTATTGATTTCTGTCTTGGAATGTGTTCTATGGATAAACATCTGCAACTCTTTGAGACAGAACTGAAAAATCAGAAACTGCCAAATTCAGGAACTGTCACCCCCTCGGTTGAGATTCACTGATGAGGAAACTCACTATCTCAGAATTGACTGTGTCAAGCCTGGTGAGAATCTTGGTCTAACTCTTCTAGTCTCTAGATTGTCTGAGCCTGACTTAGAATTGGAGACTTTGGACAATCCCTGCCCACCAAGGATCCCTGACTTACTAATGTCTGACCTACGAGCGGGATCCCACATGTGTATTAATTTTAAGGAGAAAGTGAGGACTGCAGATGCTGGAGATCAGAGCTGAAAACAAGGATCCCTGACTTACTAATGTCTGACCTACGAGCGGGATCCCACATGTGTATTAATTTTAAGGAGAAAGTGAGGATGCTGGAGATCAGAGCTGAAAATGTGTTGCTGGAAAAGCGCAGCAGGTCAGGCAGCATCCAAGGAACAGGAGAATCGACGTTTCGGGCATAAGCCTGCTGGACACACTTTCCTCATTCCTGAAGAAGGGCTTATGCCCCACCTCCAAATGGACCCCACCACCAGGGATATATTTCCCTCCCCTCCCTGATCAGAGTTCCGAAAAGACCACTCCCTCCGTGACTCCCTCGTCAGGTCCACACCCCCCACCAACCCAACCTCCACTCCCGGCACCTTCCCCTGCAACCGCAAGAAATACAAAACTTGCGCCCACACCTCCCCCCTTACTTCCCTCCAAGGCCTCAAGGGACACTTCCATATCCGCCCAGTGCAAGGGTAGAGAGATCAAGGCCAACGCGGGGGGCAGTCAAATCCCTCGAACTCAGCACCGCCTTCCTAACCTACAATCTTCTTCCTGACCTCTCCGCCCCCACCCCACTCCGGCCTATCACCCTCACCTTGACCTCCCTCCACCTATCGCAATTTCAACACCCCTCCCCCAAGTCCCTCCTCCCTACCTTTTATCTTAGCGTGCTGGACACACTTTCCTCATTCCTGAAGAAGGGCTTATGCCCGAAACGTCGATTCTCCTATTAATTTTAAGGATCTGACATGTGAACCTTTCATTGCACTTATGAGCAGATCTTTTGTGCCGTACTCTGTTGTACTCTGACCTGCATATAAAACAACTTACAAATGTACTCAGGAACTGAACCTGTTCACAACCCGGGAACAGCATGTAGTAACCCAGCAAATGATGGACAGAAAATTCCTAATGTAACCCATGAGTAACGAGAAAACTGGCTCAGACAATTGCACCCTCTAACCCCTAAATCCACTCCCCCACTGATTCAATCTGAATAGATCCCACCACCTGAATTCCCCTCTGATCCCCAGATTGCCCCCAATCCAGAACCAATGTAAGGTAATTAGCCATGACCTAACAATGCCTTCTGACCATACCTGATAATACCCCTCAACTGTCTCTTACCCTCTTTGCTACCACTCTACTTCCTTGACTCTCTACCCATATGCTATATTGCCCATCTGTCATTTTGACAGTCTGCCAGCCTACGTACCTCTAGTCAGCTTCCACCCTAGGCCCTTACCCACTTGCCCCACACACCCTGCCCACCTGGCACCCTATCCAGCAGCTGTTCTACTGCCTTTAAGCTACCATTCTGACCAAACCCTTTTAGTTTTGTGTCTTCTACTATGACGATGAATAGAAAAGCAGGATCTTGCCAGTTTAGCTTCTTTCACACCAACGTGACAATTTTGCTGAGTTGGGTCTTGATCCTTCAATTGTGCTATATGTGGTTGCTCATTAAATCTCCTGTGTCTTGACTGGATTCATGTTGTATCCCTTCTTCTGCACAAAAGCCTTTTTGTGCACTCACACCTTTTGACTTTCTCCTTGCATGAGAGGAGAACACACAACTTGACAAATAGCAGAGACCTGGTGTTTCGGTGGAGCGGGTAGAGGGGGCAGTTTGGTTGTGGTTCCAGGGCAGTGAGTGTTGAATTTTGAATTCTAGGCCCTATCAGGTGCCTTTACATTCACTGAGAAGAAGGTCTTTTGCCAGATGGCTACAGATATCAGCAGTTAACTGCTAGAGAGCCTGAAATTTCTGGTGCACTGGTGATCAGAGGTGCCAGGAGAACTGACACTAGAAATTTGATTCTCCAATTTAGATCCTGGTGTTTATTCCATATGTGTTGGATGGCACAATGTGGTTAGGGTGGCACAGTGGCTCAGTGGTTAGCACTGCTGCCTCACAGTGCCAGGGATCTGGATTTGATTCCACCCTTGGGCAACTGTCTATGTGGAGTTTGCGTGTTCTCCCCATGTCTGTGTGGGTTTCCTGCAGGTTCCCCGGTTTCCTCCCACGGTGCAGGTTAGGTGTAATGGCCAAGCCAAATTTCCCTGTAGTGTCCAGGGATGTTCAGGTTAGGTGGGTTAGCTATAGGAAATGCAGGGTTATAGGGATTGGTGTGGGGCTGGGGGGGGGGGAGGGGTCCGGATGGGTGCTGTTCGGAGGTTGGTGTGGACTCGATGGGCCAAATGGCCAGCTAACATAGTGTAGAAGGTATGAGAAGGTATTGCTGCTATACCTGTTAGATCAAATGACCATGGTGTGGTATTGAACCTTAGCAGAGGTGGAAATCTGAGCTATGTAAATTGCTCCCATGCTGTTTTAAAGATTGGCAGCAGGAAAGTGTAGCTGAAGGTATGTGAAGTGTTAAACAGGTGAATTACCTTCTCAACTGTTGACAATTAACTGACAAGGAGTGAAAGCACTCCCTGAGACAATAACTGCTTTGAACCATTATGCCATCGCTGCCTTCCCTTAACTGTTTATTACACCAGGGACTGTGTGAACTTACTGTGTACAAATTGGTTGTCATATTTCCTCCATTACAACAGTGACTTAAGTATCAAAAGATTTTAAGCTGCTGATTATTTCAGTTGCAATAACTTTTATAACTATATATATAATCATGAACAGTCGAAAAATCTTGTCATAAAATAATACAATTATGATATGTTTGCAGCTTTTGCTGCTGACTAAGACATCTTTTGCATCTGAACCACATTTTCTGAAATATGCAAAATAGAATTACTGCAAACAAAATTGAGCTTGTTATGTATCAAATTATGAGAAAGGTGATAATGTGTCTTGTTATTTTGCTAACAGAGCACATGGACCAATTGTATGAGGCACTGATGAAAGTGCAGAAGCTTTCTAAATTGTGTTTTCATGTTGGACACAGAAATACCAGTGTAAAAGTACACTTTTATGGTCATTGTTTACAAGACTCTGGTTGGTAGCAGGTTATGTCTCAAATACCTACAGGTGGCATGTGCCAAACAGTATCGGCAGCTTTTCAATTCCTTTTGTACTTAAAGTGTTCCCAATACAACCGACAGTTTGGAAGCATCAATGGAAAGTATTTAATGCCTTTTGTTTCCAATTTTAATTCGGATGTTATTTCAAATAATGCTGCCACTAGAAGAAAAAATATAATTTACACCTGTTTAGTACTTGATGTGCAATCCCAAAATACCTACTTTTGAGATAGCAGGTGCTAAATGGTCCTTGATGATTTGGGAACGATGATGATAACGCTCAAACAGACAAGGACATTTAAAAGGAGGGCAAGAAGTAACAAGGCAAAGAGTTTTATTTTGTGGTAGAGGGTGGCTGCAAGTTTAACAAATGCATAGAACATTCATCTGCTAATATTGGCAACAGCAACCTCTAGCCTTACATCAATGAAGCCACAGTTTCTTGCTCATGAATTATTTTGGTACACACCCCCTGGCCAACCATGTTTTCCTTTTCATTAGCTAATGAAACAGGCATATGCCATTTTTGTTGACTTATATAGGATTCCAGATTTCATTCCACCAGGCAAACTGCTTACTATAGGAAGCATACTTTTACCAGCAAAAGGCATCTGTTCCTACCAGATAGTGTTGGATGCTGCTCGTGGTGCCAATTTCTTGATGCTGTGTTTCACTAGAGAAAAAAATAACACTGAAAGAAGGCTTTTCTCTCATCCTCTCAATGGAAACATCAATGTGATGCATATGCACAGGGAATACTTAATACAGGAACACATCGACTAAAATGTGTAGTGAATACCTAACATAGGAAGTTTTGGTGAATTGTTCCCAAGGGGTTGGATACTTTTTGACCTTTGCTGAAGTTTTCACATTTATTTCTGAAGTTTATGAAACTTTTATACCCTGTAATTAAAATGATTGATAAACTGGTCAATGCATGAAACTTGATTGAATAAACAGTTACAATATTTCTATTCTTATACAGGCTAACCCCACGCAAATGTGGTTCTGTTTATAACTAAGTTTGCTTTGTGTGCAGAGTTTATTCCCTATTTATCAGTGTTATGTTCATTTTCACTAGAGTGCAAGCATTCCACCAGGTTCCCTGACTGCTCAGCAATTTTATTCAATGAATAAAGACATCATACAAACAAGGAAGATGTCAGATTATTATTTAGGTAATTCAATAGAGGTGCCAAGAGATACAATGCAGTTGGTAACAACACCTATGAATGAAAAAGAGGAAAATTGGTTGTAATCCTCTGTTGAAATTGCAAACTCATGGGCATTGAGTGAGAATACGATTGGGTTCAACCTTAATGGGCACTCACTGAAGAGAAGCCAAGGCATCACATATCAAAAGTGTTCAGGTTTATATGTGAGCAATAATTACTCTGATGTGGCACAACTAACACTCAAGTCATTGAGTCATAGTGTTATAGAGATGTACAGCACAGAAACAAACCCTTCAGTCCAACCCGTCCATGCCGACCAGATATCCCAACCCAATCTAGTCCCACCTGCCAGCATCCGGCCTATATCCCTCCAAACCCTTCCTAGTCATATACCAATCCAGATGCCTTTTAAATTTGCAATCGTACTAACCTCCACGGCTTCCTCTGGCAGCTCATTCCATACACGTACTACCCTCTGCGTGAAAAAAATTGCCCTTTAGGTCTCTTTTATATCTTTTTCCTCTCACCCTAAACCTATGCCCTCTCGTTCTGGACTCCCCCACTCCAGGGAAAAGACTTTGTCTATTTATCCTATCCATGCCCCTCATGATTTTATAAACCTCTATTAGGTCACCCACAGCCTCCAACAATCCAAGGAAAACAGCCCCAGCCTATTCAACCTCTCCATATAACTCAAATCCTCCAATCTTGGCAACATCCTTGTAAATCTTTTCTGAACCCTTTCAAGTTTCACAACATCCTTCCAATAGTAAGGAGACCAGAATTGCATGCAATATTTCACAAGTGGCCTAACCAATGTCCTGTACAGCCGCAACATGACCTCCCAACTCCTGTACTCAATACTCTGGCTAAATCTAATTTGGTTTCAACAGAGGGAAAGTGATGGGTACAGTCAATGAGTGGTAAAAATATTCAGCATTCCTCCCTTCATAAGTTTTTGTATTTTCACTGTGAGTATCTTCCAATAACCTATTGGGTGCATGTAAGCTTTAACAAGCATTTTGTACTAATTGGAATGAGGTCAGCCAGATGGACCTCACAGAATATAGGTCCCCTGATTGGGGTTGTTAACCTGGTCCAAACAGGGAGTCTTAGCTGACAGATATAAACAGGAAGGTCAAGGATTCTGGTCACTCAATGAGCTGGCCCTGAGCTAGCTGGGTCAGTATAATGCCCTATTCATGTGTCAATAAAGGCTGACATGGTGACAGAATATTGGCCATTGTAGAGTTATTTCACATTTCTTTCTTATTTTAACATTCATTGCCTTGCTCTGTGCTATATGCCAAGTGCAAAACTCCACATTGATCGAAGCAGTCAAAATATGAAACAAGAACAGAAATTTCTCAAGAATCCCAACAGGTCTGGCAGTATCTACGGAGAAAAAGCAGTGACCCTTCTCACTGGACTCAAAACTTTAACTGTTTCTGTCTCCACAGATGCTACCAAACCTGTTGAATTTCCCCAGAATTTTTTGTTTCAGATTTCCACACTTTTTTGTTTATTTTGTTATAACAGTAAAACTGTGAGTTCTCCTTCAAAATAATTTTAACTGTTGGAATACCTGTGCTTTTATTAGAGACCATCATTAATGATTACATGATTCTCTTGTGCTTCAAAACATGAAGTGAGATGAAGTATTTCAGCATAATGTTTTTTTCTGTCAAAATGGTGGTCGTGAAGAATGTCACTCATTGGTGATGTGCAACACATTGGTAATTCTGAAAAATCCATTGGCAGCAACCAAGGCTTCCTTTATCAGTTGTGTGTGAAAATGAATGATGTCAGGATATGATGACAGGTCAAATCTTAGTAGCACTATGGCCTAGATGTTTTGATTGTAACATTTATTATAAACTCATTTATACTGAATGGATTATGTAGTGACTGTAACAAGGTCAGCAAGGTAGACCTTGTAGAATGTGAGTTCCCTCACTGGGGCTGTTATCTGGCCCAATCAGATCAGAACTGGAGTGTGAGACATCCTGTTCAAATTGAGAGCTTGCTCTGAGGAAGCTGGATCAGTGTCAAGGACTCTCCATGTGTTAATGGAAGGTGACTTAGTGATGGGTTTCTGGTCTCTGTTGAGTTATTTCAATGTGCACAGTCAAAATAACTCATAGTACCATGATCCCGACTCTTAGAATGGATGACCAACATCAGGTCTAAGGCCCAGCTAGAAATCCAGACCAATGTGTGTGACGTATGGAGAGCAAAGTTTGGGTGAACACCAACAAGATTTATTTGTAGATCATGCTTATAAGAGTTAAATGTTATAGGGCATTTCACAGAAGCATTAACAAACAAAATTTAAAACACCGTGACATAGAGTTACAAGGCTACAGTAGAAGTCTGGGTGTGTGGCCCTGAAATGGAGAAGGAGGCTGCTGGGCCCTGTCTCTGTATCCAAACTCTAAAAAGAGATATTCAAATATAGTATTTCCCTTCAGCCCTAGCATACACTCACCCTCCTCATGCCCATCTCTGCTGACCCATTATCACACCACACCCTATAACAACCCCCCCATGACTGGACATACACTCCATGCCAACCTATGCTCCTGGACCATCCCCATTGTTCTTTATTTTATTCATTCATGGGACATTGGCCTTGTTAGTTAGGCCATCACTTACTACCCAGAGGGCAGTTAAGAATCAACCACATTGCTGTTGGTCAAATCACCTACAGTCCAGACCAGGTAAGGCTGGCAGTTTCCTTCCCTAAGGGGCATTAGTGAATAAATTGTTTTTCTTCTGGCAATCGACATGTTGGTCATCATTAGACTCTTAATTCCAGATTTTTATTTTGTTCAAATTCCATCATCTGCCATGGAGGGATTTGAACCTGGAGTCCCCAGTGTATTGCTTCGGTCTCCAGATTAACATCTTAGGGACATTGCCACTGGGCTGTCAACTCCTTTCTTTGCAGCCAACAGATCAGCCAATATCTTTCTATTTACCACCATAAGCCCCATAGCATCCATGCCAACCTATGCCCTATACGTAATGCATATTCCCCATATCATCCATGCAAACCCATGTACCTGTGCCCACATGGGCCCTTTATTTCCTTCTGCAGCTAACACCCCATGACCCTTTATCAAACCCCTATACCTTCCATGTTAACCTGTGCCTTTGTATTCCCCTCATCCTACATATCCTGTATGGCAATTTAGGGCCAACCAGTGCTCCTCACTCACATTTCCTTCTTATTGCACCAACAATGCCAAATCTCCAAATGTTGGCAGTGGCAGACCTCAGGAGCCATGCAGAGCTGAGGTAAAATAAAGATCTTTGGCACAGAGCTGAAATGCCTTTTGCAGAATTCGCTACATTGAAAGCAAGTCCAATTAACAAATAACAATTACTACCTTATTATTCTTTCAATTAACTAAAGCCTGACATATCTTTCAAGATCATAGGCCCTTCCAACAACAGGAATTTCAATTCATAGTCATATTACAAAGAGTCTGTAACCTAATGACTGTTGATTATATTGTGAACTGGAGGGGACTTTACTGTGACAATAGATGGTTGCAAAATCAGTCAAGCAACAGTAAGCAATAATGGTCACACTGAACCTTATATCAGCAGGGAGAAGGAAACAGCAAGCAACAATTTAATTTAACAACACTGATATTTTCTCAAAAATTTATCAACCAATAATTTTATCTTTGTAGTGACTGGAACCCATTGACTATGAGATCTTTGATTGGGGTTGTTAACATGGGCCAGTAAAGCAGCTCTGGCTGACCAATAGCGCCGGAGATTTAGAATCTCCTCAGTTCAGGGACTGACTCTGAGCTGGCTGGCCACAGCCAGTGGACCATGCTCATGTTAATAAAGGGGGACTTGATGATAGGATACCAGCCTCTTTGCAGTTATTTCAATCTTGACAGCTGCGTTTGACAGTTGCCTTTGGCAGGTAAGAACAAACAAAGAACAAATAGCACAGGAACAGCCCTCCAAGCCTGTGCTACTACATTTTGCCCTTCCATACTAAAACTGTCTTCACTTACAGGATCTGCACGGTGGCACAGTGGTTAGCACTGCTGCCTCACAGCGCCAGAGACCCAGCTTCAAATCCCACCTCGGGCAACTGTCAGTGTGGAGTTTGCACATTCTCCCTGTGTGTGTGTGGGTTTCCTCCAGGTGCTCTGGTTTCCTCCCACAGTCTAAAGATGTGCAGGTTAGGTGAATTGGCCATGCTAAATTGCCCATAGTGTTAGGTGAAGGGATAAATGTAGGGGAATGGGTCTGGGTGGGTTGCTCTTCGGAGGGTTGGTGTGGACTTGTTGGGCCGAAGGGCCTGTTTCCACACTGTAAGTAATCTATTCTCTTCCTATTCATGTATTCACCCAGGTACTTCTTGAAAGCTGCCATTATGTCTGCTTCCATCACCTCCTCTGGCAACATGTTCCATGCACTCACCACCCTTTGTATGAAAACCTTGCCTCACACATCTCTTTTAAACTTCCTCCCTTGCACCTTGAACCTGGTGTGGAGAAAGTGAGGTCTGCAGATGCTGGAGATCAAAGTTGAAACTTTATTGCTGGAACACCTCTGGCAACATGTTCCATGCACTCACCACCCTTTGTATGAAAACCTTGCCTCACACATCTCTTTTAAACTTCCTCCCTTGCACCTTGAACCTGGTGTCCCTGATAATTGATCCCTCCACCCTGGGAAAATGCCTCATACTTCCTACTCTATCCATGCTATTCACAATCTTATAAACTTCTATCAGGTGTCCCCTCAATCTTTTGCATTCCAGTGCAAACAAACCCAGTCTGTCCAACCTTTCTTCATAGCTAAAATTCCTCATACCAGGCAACATCCTGGTAAACCTTTTCTGTATCCTCTCCAAAACATCCATATCCTTCTGGTTGTATGATGACTTCCTCTTGTTACTTTTGCAGGTCCTCTTGACATTTTAATACTTTTAACACTTTTGTGAAGAATTTCTGACAATTACTTCCAAAGGTTTTGCTCGGCTTGTTGACAATTCCAATGATCTTGGCGAAAGTGAGGACTAGAGATGCTGGAGATTAGAGTCAAGATTAGAGTGGCTCTCGAAAAGCACAGCAGGTCAGGCAGCATCCAAGGAGCAGGAAAATCAATGTTTTGACCAGGAGCCCGCCATCAGGAATAAACTTTCTAGTGATTCTTTTGACTGATCTCAAACAATAGGCCCCTTTGGAGGGGTCTAGGTCTTCACCATCATCACTCTAATGATGCTCATTCATGCCTATATTTAATAGCTCAAAACAGTAACTGACTTCTACCAATGCTGTTGTAGGACCACAAAGAAAGGGGAACCTGACCTTATCCAGGGTGCTTTGGCTAACCAGAAGCACATATGGTTCAGGAGTTTTCTTCAAAGTCTACTCTACACAGTTTGGATTTTACATTCCTGGGCTGCCAAAATACATTTGAGTAAAGGCAAGTGGCCATGAAAATTAAGTAAATGGCCAGGTGCCTCTGTGAAACAAACATGTACAAAAATGCAAGCTACCCCTATTCTTACCTTCATCAAAATGGGGTGTGTGGTGTTTGGGTTGATTTCCGGGCTTGTCCTCCATTTTCTCCATGACTGTAAGCTCTCTGTCAAGGCAAACATCCAGGCCATTAAGCTCCATTCAGCATCCTCGGTGTGTACTGATCTATATTGGATTCTGGTCTGATAACATCTCAAATCTCTTGATGGATTTACATCCTTCCATTTCTATATCACCCCCCAGTCCCAAGACACCAGCACACCTCCAATATTGTCATCTTACGATCCCATCTGCTAGCTAAATCTGAAACTCTGGCATTCTTCCTAAAACTGTCTATCTCTTTCTGTCCCTTTCCGATTCCATTAAGATGTGTTTGATTTAAAAAAAAATCTCTTTGAACAATCATTTGGTTATCTATTGTTATCAGTTGTTATCAAACTGACACTGTTGGCTAAAGTCAGATTTTGATTAATAACACAGTGAGACATTTTACTATGTCCAAAATGCTGCGTAAATGCAAGTCATGGTACAATTATGGGATTTATAAGATTGTTACAAATGGGACTATATCTGTAGGTTTATTATAGGGGTGTGGGATTTCTCCCAAAGTCTGCCTGTCAGTAAGTCTGGGTGATTTGATTAGTATACTTCAAAGAGAGTTTTAGGTTGTTTTACTGGGAAGAATGTGCAAGTATTTTATGAACTGAGACAATGGGGCAGTCTCCAAGTTTACAACAAGTAAACACTGAGCCTCCCAAAGTCTCAGTACAGTGTTGATGGTACCAGGTTACATACAGTCATGGTGTAAATTGATCTGTTACTTCAAACATGAAATGGAATTGATTGCTCAAGGGGTTTATAATATTTAGAAGTATGGACAAGTTTGATATGTGTCAGCTTGCCAGGGGATGAGGGCAGCGGAAGGCATTTTTGAGATCACAAATCAAGGAATCTCAGACTAACCTCATCAAAGTGTCATCAATTGACAAAAGAGGCTCTGTTGGGCTTTCTGAGTTACCACAGCTGGGTATAATCTCTATTCAAAGAGGTGCATCCTGTAGCCATCTAAGGATTTTAGATGAATTGTCCTGACCAGGAGGGGAGTCAGAATTTCAGAAACTCTTCAAATAAAGAAATTGCCTGGAAATGATCACTCAAAGTTGCTCACATATTGAAGTGGGGACATGTGACATCTTTGGAAGCTGGAATCAATTGTCAATAAGGACTGTAATTCTGTGGGAAGTGTGTTAAGTATGAATGGGTAATGTTCTTTGTAATATAAGATATAACATGTCCACAAAAAAAGTATTTAGCCAATAGCACTGCTCATTATTTGCTACAGTGAAAGCTTAAAACATGAAATTCTATTGTGCTATTCTTTCCGTTAATGACTTTAGGGTTGAAAGTATTTTAAAGAATTATAGAGGTGACGGGGGGAGGAATCATTTAGGGGCCTAAACCAAGAGACTACAGGAGTAAGGTGGCATGGGAGCTGCTGTAGCAGAGATGGAGAGAGTGTGAGATATTGGTGGGAAGTTGGTGAGACTAACATTGAAGGAATGTTGCAGGTCATTGACCGTCTTCCTACATTGCTGGACATTCCTTCAGACGGCCAAGAGTGTACTGACCTAGGTGTCAACATTGACAAGGCTGGCATGTTCTGGTATTGTGGTCTCCACTACTGGTCCTGGGAAGAAGGATAACCCACCACAGCACCATTTGGGAAAAAGTGAGTACTGCAGATGTCGGAGATCAGAGTCGAGAATTTGGTGCTGGAAAAGCACAGCAGGTCAGGCAGCATCTGAGGATCAGGAGAATCTACTTTTTGGGCATAAACCCTTCATCAGGAATGATTCTCTTGCTCCCTGGATGCTGCTGGCTGTGTTTTTCCAGCACCACACTCTGGACAGAACCATTCAGTCACAAATCTACCTCTGCCTGCCACGTTCAGGGCAAATTTCAGGAACCGGGCAGAGCAGCTTTTGACTGACAGCACTTGTTGGGGTGCACGCCAGACTTTTAAAGATGGTGTTGATGCCAAGGTTTCGCATCCATACTGGGAAATCCCGGAAAAGACCAGTTGTTCTGGGAATAATGACTGGTAGAATGGGGAGAGAATTGGATGGGACGTACACAATAGGGACTGAGGCGTGTTTGGTCAGGCATCACGTGAGATTTTGCTTGACCTTTTGACTAGAAACCTTTCAGGAAACTCAATGAATTGAACACTTAGTCAAAAGGATGTAGGGCAGAATCTTATATGGTGCAGCGTGGACAATGATGAGATATGTGGCAGCATTAGGTGACAGGTGCAACCAGGTCCATTGCAAGATTGGAGTAACTCATTTTGGCTTTTATACCTTTCACAAGCAATGTGGCAAGACCTCCATGGCGATGGTGACTCCTGGTGGTTAAATGAAATTTTAAAATTTCATTCATGGGATGTGGGCATAGCTGGTTGAGCCAGCAATTATTGCCCGTCCCTAGCTGCCCTTCAGAAGTTGGTGGTGACCTGCCTTCTTTATCCCACTTTGCTAACTGAGCAACACACCTCCCACACCCACAGACAGGAGTGGCACAGTGGCTCAGTGGTTAGCACTGCTGCCTCACAGTGTCAGAGACAGGGATTCGATTTCAGCCTTGGGTAACTGTCTGTGTGGAATTTGCACATTCTCCGTGTCTGTGTGAGTTTCCTCCAGATGCTCTGGTTTCCTCCCACAGTCCAAAGATGTGCAGGTTAGGTGGATTGGACGTGCTAAATTGTCCATGGTGTCCAAGGCTGTATAGATTGGATGGATTAGCCTTGAGAAATGCAGGGTTATAGGGTAGGGGGGTATGGGTTTTGGTGGGATGTTGTTTGGAGAGTTAGTGTGGACTCAATGCCAGCTTCCACATTGTAGGGATTCTATGACAGAGACCTCTACCATGTGCCAGCCTCTAAGAACTGTCATGGCACCAGTCCAATTCACTTATTGGATGCTTCTAATCTGAATGTTGCACCTCAGGCAGCATCAGTGACTCTCATTGGAATGCTACAAGGATGATGTGCACTCAGGGACATGCTCCGAGCTCCAAACCCTGCTTGGTGGGGCAGTCGTAATTCTCTCTTCACAAGAGGTGAAATGCCAAATGACAGACAGCCCTTTAAGCCCTACTGTTAGCTACTTTCCTCATAGAATGATAGTGAGGGGGTGGGGCAGGAATTACAGGTGAGGACTGTGGGTGGTACTGTTATGAAGGTTGGCATAGTTAGGGTGGTGTCCCGAGTGAGTGAGCAGGCAGCTCAGCGGGCTTGCAGTGTTCATGGTGCATGAGCCTTGATGGGCTGTGAGAACATCAGCAGAGACAGAGTGATTGGATTGAATTGAATTGAATTTATTGTCACGAGGCACAGTGAAAAGCTTTGTTTTGTGAGCAATGCAGGCAGATCACAGAGTTAAGTAGCATAGATAGTAAATAATAGGTAAACAGCAGCAAAAACCAAAACACAGGTACAGGTGAATGTTAAGGGTTTGTGAGTCCATTTAATATTCTAATAACAGGAGGGTAGAAACTATTTTGAAACTGGCTGGTGCGTGTGTTCAGGCTTCTGTACCTTCTCCCTGATGGTAGAGGTTGTAGAAAAACATTGCCAGGGTAAGATGGATCTTTGAGAATGCTGGCGGCCTTTCCTTGACAGCGGGCCTGGTAGATGGATTCTGTAGATGGGAGGTTGGTCTTTGTGATTGTCCGGGCCGAGTTCACAACTCTCTGTTACCGTCTCCAATCTTGAATGGTATAGTTGCCATACCAGGGAGTGATATATCCATACAGAATGCTCTCGATTGTGCACCTATAAAAGTTGGCAAGGGTATTTGCCATCATGCCAAATTTTCTCAGCTTCCTGAGGAAAAAAGAGATGTTGTTGGATTTTTGTAACCAGTGCATCCACATGTCTAAGAAAGCTTGTTGTTGATGACCACTCCCAGGAGCTTTGTCACTCTCCACTTATTTCATCTCTGTGCTATTAATGTGCGTGTGTATGTGTGTGTGTGTGTGTGGGGGGGGGGGCATGAGTAACATCCCACTGAAAGTCAATAATGAGTTCCTTGGCTTTGGCGGTATTGGAGAGCTAGGTTGTTCTCAGTGCACCATTTTTCCAGGTCTTCCACCTCCCTTCTGTAGTGTGTTTGTCATCATCTGAAATTTATGAGGAGAAAGTGAGGTCTGCAGATGCTGGAGATCAGAGCTGAAAATGTGTTGCTGGAAAAGCGCAGCAGGTCAGGCAGCATCCAGGGAACAGGAGAATCGATGTTTCGGGCATAAGCCCTTCTTCAGGAATGAGGAAAGTTTGTCCAGCAGGCTAAGATAAAAGGTAGGGAGGAGGGACTTGGGGGAGGGGTGTCGGAAATGTGATAGGTGGAAAGAGGTCAAGGTGAGGGTGATAGGTCAGACTGGGGTGGGGGCGGAGAGGTCGGGAAGAAGATTGCAGGTTAGGAAGGCGGTGCTGAATTTGATGGACTAGACTGAGACAAGGTGGGGGGGAGGGGAAATTAGGAAACTGGTGAAATCCGAGTTCATCCCTTGTGGTTGGAGGGTTCCTAGGCGGAAGATGAGGCGCTCTTCCTCCAACCGTCGTTTTGTTGTGGTCTGGCGATCATCTGAAATTTAATCAACTATGGTGATGTCATCAGCGAACTTGTAAATGGTATTCTGGTATTTGGTGACGCAGGCATGGGTATACAGTGAGTACAGTAGGGGGCTGAATACACACCCCTGGGGGGCTCCAGTGTTGAGAGTTAGTGAGGATGAAATATTGTCCCCAATCTTCACTGATTGTGGCCTGTGGGTCAAGAAACTGAGGATCCAGTTGCAGAGAGTGGGGCTTAGTCCGAGATAACTAAGTTTAGTAATCAGTCTCGAGGGGATAATAGTGTTGAAGGCTGAACTGTAGTCAATGAGTAGGATTCTTACATAGCTGTTCTTGGTGTCAACATGTTCTAGGGAGGTGTGAGGGGCAAGTGATCTGGCATCTGATGTGGATCTGTTGGTCTGATAAGCAAATTGGAGTGGGTCAAGAGTAGTGGGGAGGCTGGAGTTGATTAATGCCATGACCAGCCTTTCAAAGGACTTCATGACCACCGAAGTTAGGGCCACTGGGCAGTAGTCATTGAGACATGCTGCATGAGCCTTCTTAAGCACAGGGATAATGTTGGCCCTCTTGAAACAGGCAGGGACAGTGGCCTGCTGCAGGGAGAGGTTGAAGATGTCCGAGAAGACCTCTGCCAAGTGATCTGCACATGGTCTGAGTGCACGGCCTGGTACTCCGGCTGGTCCCATCGCTTTCCTTGGATTCACACAAAGGAAAACTGATCTGACCTCTGATGCAGTGACTGTTGGGATAGGTTCGTCAGGACTTGTCGGAATAGGTGTTACCTCTCCGCCGAATTTCTGCTCAAAGCGAGCATAGAAGGCATTGAGACAATCTGGGATGGGTGTGTCATCGTCTGCTATCTTACACTGTCTCTTTTTAGAACCTGTGATGTCATTCAGTCCTTGCCAAAGTCGCTGGGTGTTTGTCTGGGTCTCTAGTTTGGATCGGTATTGGACCTTGGATGACTTAATGGCTCTGCGAAGGTCACATTTGGAATCCTTATATTTGAGTGGGTCTCCTGATCTGAAGGCCTCACGCTTGGTTTTTAGTAGGTTCTGTGTGTCCTGGTTCATTCAAGGTTTCCTGTTGGGGAACACCCAGATTGACTTCCTCGGTATGCAATCTCCCACACGTTAGCTGATAAAGTCTGTGACGGTGGTGGCGTATTCGTCCAAGGTACCTGCAGACTGTTTGAACGTGGCCCAAACAGCCGATTCCAGACAGCACCGGAGTTGATCCTCTGCCTCCTCCGACCAGCACTGGGCCAGTATTTGCGAGAGGTCTCCTGCTTGAGCTTTTGCCTGTAAGCCGGGAGAAGAAACATGGCATTATGGTCGGTGTTCCCGAAATGAGGGCGGGGAATGGAGCGGTAGGCATCCTTCCCAGTGGTGTAGCAGTGGTCTAAAACGTTCGGGTTCCTGCTGGGGTAGGTAATGCTCTGGTGGTACTTAGGCAACACCTTCCTTAGATTGGCTTGATTGAAGTCGCCAGTTACAATAAACAGGGCCTCGGGGTGTTCCATCTCCAGGGTGTTAGTGGCTGAGTACAGCACATCCAGAGCTTCCTCAACCATTGCTTGGAGCGATATGTATAGTTAGTATAGCGATAAATTCTCGTAGTAGATTGAAGGAGTGGCATTTGATGGTGAGGAATTCAAGGTTTGGGGAGCAGTGGCTGCCCAGGGTTGCACGCAAGTTGTTGACTAAAAAGCAAACCTCTCCACCCTTTGTCTTACCCAAGGACGCTGTACGGTCCATATGATGGATAGAAAAACCATCAGCCTGAAGTGTGCAGTCGAGATATCAGAGAGAAGCTGGTGGAATTTCTCCTGGTTATTGACATAGATAATGGAAAAGTACAGCACAGAACAGGCTCTTTGGCCCACGATGTGCGGAAGGTTAATCCTAATGAAAATAAAATAACTTAACCTATGCACCCCTCAATTCACTGCTATCCATGTGCATGTTTAGCAGTCACTTAAATGTCCCTAATGACTCTGCTTCCACCACCACCGCTGGCAACACATTCCATGCATTCACAACTCTCTGCATAAAGAACCTACCTCTGATGTCCCCTCTATACCTTTGTCCTAATAGCTTAAAACTATGCCCCCTAGTACCTACCCTGGGGAAAGGTCTCTGGTTATTGACTCTATCCATTCCTCTCATTATCTTGTATACTTCGATCAGATAACCTCTCTTCCTCCTTCTCTCCAGAGAGAAAAGTCTGAGCTTGTTCAATCTCTCTTCATAAGGCAAGCTCTCCAGTCCAGGCAGCATCCTGGTAAACCTTCTTTGCACCCTCTCCAAAGCCTCTGTATCTTTCCTATAGTAGGGCGACCAGAACTGGACACAATATTCCAACTGTGGTCTCACCAGGGACTTGTAGAGCTATAGCAAAACCTCACGGCTCTTAAACTCGATCCCCCTGTTAATGAAAGCCAAAACACCATATGCTTTCTTAACAACTCTATCCACTTAGGTGCAACTTTGAGGGAGCTATGTACTTGCACACCAAGATCCCTCTGTTGTTCCACCTTGACCTTCTTCCTACAGTCAGATCATTCACCCAGAGAAGTGAGAACTGCTTTACCCTGCAATACCAGGTTGGCATTGTCTGGTAGTGTGGTCCACTGCTGGTCCTAGGGGAGATGGAAGTCCGAAGTCAGCACCAACCCTCAACAGAACCCTGTCTACAAAATGGGGCACTGGTATTCCCCTGTCTGCCATCTCCAGGGAAAATGTTAGGAACTGTGTAGGGCAGCTCTGGGCTGACAGTGCTTGCCTGGGTAAACAACAAAGATAACATGGGTGAAAGAGGTACCAGTGAATTCCAGGATATCTGCCGAAAGGTGTGCCGAGAAATGAGCTTGAGACATGTCATAGGGACATGATAGATAATTAATGAAGCATGATTAATAAGATACAGCGAGAGAATTCACTTGACCTTGGAACGGAAGTCCCTGCAATAAACTCGAAGAAACTCAGACTTAGCCAAACAAACACAAGATTCAGTCCCGTACATCTACAAGGAAGTTATAACATCTGGTGTTTTGGTGTATAATGTCATTTGAAAAGAAATTCATAACATGAGCAAGAACTGATGGTAACCAAAGTATCTGCTATCGAGGTAATGAATTTCCACAGAGTTTTCCCCATTCAGCTGCCACACTGGAAACATACGTAAAAGATGTTTCTGCTTAACCTTTGATAAAGTTGCAGCAACTGAACCAGAGAAGCCTTAAGAGAAATTCATGCCCAGGATTCTTATTGTCCAGTAGTGTGAGGAAAAATAAATCACAACAAGTCACTGTGAAGATATTTCACTTTCCGAATCATATGGCAGTTCCATAGAATGCTCTGCTCCTTGAAGAGTACTTTACAAGCTATGATTTCACTTTTTTTAGATTAGAGTAGATTCCCTACAGTGTGGAAACAGGCCCTTTGGCCCAACTAGTCCACACCGACCCTCCAAAGAGTAACCCACACAGATCCATTTCCCTCTGACTAGTGCACCTAATGCTATGGGCAATTTAGCATGGCCAATTCACTTGACCTGCAAATCTTTGGACTGTGGGAGGAAACCCACGCTGACACGGGCAGAATGTGCAAACTCCACACAGACAGTCACCCGAGGCTGGAATTGAACCTGAGACCCTGTGAGACAGCAGTGTTGACCACTGAGCCACCATGCCACCCGATCAGATCTAAGTTTACATTTCTTCAATAGTTTTGCCCATTATCAGTGACGCAAACACTTCAGTATGCAATTCGGAATCCAATAAAAACACAATTGTTTTAGAAACTGAAATGAATTGATATTTAATAAGAGATATTAAAGCACTAAATATTGGAGACTTGCTTAAGTACCTAATACTTTAAAAGTATACTGACTGCAGGGATCTGATGCAGACATTACTATATATACCATAACAATAACAAGTTATTACGAGTGAACTGTCAGTTGTTGCAATTCTATGATTGCAAAATATTCTATGATTTTGCTGTCATTTTATTCATGCACAGAGAGATGCAGAGAGTGAACAGATACACTTACTTCAAGACAGGCTATTCAAAATTGATTGAACAAATATTTATTTTTATTATGGAATCATTGAACAATTGATTTTGTATGTTAAGAAATTTTGCATTTTTGTTTTGCTTTCCTCCTCTTTTTTTTCTCCATCTTTCTGCACAAATGTTTTGTTCATTGCTGAGCAGGAATCTTAGGGCATAGATCAAAATCATTCCACACCTTATCATTTAGATAGTGAGTATGAAAGGCCCAAATTGAGATGAGGCTCCAGTGTTCTTTCCCTTCCCTTGGGGAGGTCTCTTGTCTGCATCTAGTTTTTAGATAGTTACTTTACCACAACGTGTTGGAAATTGTCATCGACATCCCAGAAGGTTGCTTGTTCACTAATGACTATGATTGAGGAAGAATTTATAGGGTCTCTGTGAACCTTATTTCATCCATTTGTGGGACATGGGCATCGCTGGCTGGGCCAGCATTTATTGCCTGTCCCTAGATTCCCTTGACAAAGTGGTGGTGAGCTGCCTTCTTGAAGTGCTGCGGTCAGAATGGTGAGTCAGAGTGGTGAGTCGGAATGGTGAGTGGCTTTGAGGGGTGGGCTTCTGATGTAACTGCTGCCCTTGTCCTTCTAGATAGAAGTGGCTGTGGACTTGGAAGTTTCTGTCTACAAAGCCTTGCTGAAATTCTGCAGTATACATTGGTCATGGAGGGAGTCCATATTTGTGGACATGGTGTTAATCAAGTGGGCTGCTTTCTCCTGGATTGCATCAATTTTCTTGAATGTTGTTGGAGCTGCCCACATCCAGGCAAGTGGGAACTTGTTTGAAATTATCTACTAATGCAGATCATATGTTTCAAGAGATTTTCTTTTTTATAAAGATGTTAATTGATTACATAAAGTTAACATGACTGGTGAAAATTCCTAAGGAGTTGGCCTTACCAACTTCTCATTGACATTATTGCCTGATCTAAATGTACTCCCTTTGGCAGGTTTGAAGGAGAGGGCTCTCATCTGACTGTCTGCCCCTCCTCTTGCCCCCTTTGCAATCATGCCTTAGCAGGGATAATATCAGGCTTTCACACTAGTGCTCCAATTGAAGCCCAAATGAAGTTTCCAACAGTCCCTTTTTTCACTGCAAATTCAGCAACATCTTTTGCGTTGGTTGAGACTGCTACAAAGTTCCATTTCAGTCTCTCCACAAATGCCTTACATTGTAAATGTTCCAGTAACAGCTAAAGATTGGGTAGAGTATTGCCATCAGTTCTCCATTCTACTTGTTTTCAGTTATTTAGTTTGAATATGCTATGACACAAATCCATGGCAAATGGGACTTAAACTTGGACCTTCTGGCTAAGAGGTTGAGACATAAACACTGCGCCACAAGAATCCTCAGAAATTTGTCTTATTGTGCAATCCGCACAGATTATGTTGACTAGTGAGACATAACTGAGACTGTCACGAGAAACTAATGACACATCCTTCTCCATCAGTTTCTCAAATTTGTCTTATCTTTGCCCCACACGAGACTGTATGACATTGTCAGAAATAAAAAAAAATCAAAATGCTGGAGAAGCTCAACAGGCTTGGCACATCTTTGTAGAGATTAACAAAGTTAACATTTTGGGTGCAATGACCCTTCTCCTGAACATGGTGGAGCTAAATCCAGCCTCCAATATTGACTATCAGAAATATTGCCTTATACAACTCCCTCAGCTTCCAATTGTCAGTCTTCTTTTCCCTCTGTTAATTGGGGCTACTCATACCCTTACTACTCTTTACATGTTTTAAACTTAGGACATTTACTATTTATTAAAAGATTTTTGGAATCCAGTTTAGATTAGCTGCAGTTAGCTTTCACAAGGGCAGCATGGGAATATCACTATCTCCACATCACTCTGACATGGACACATATTACTATCCTTTCATTGTCACTGGGTCCAAATCCTGGAACTCCCTCTAGACTAGTATTGTGGGACTGTGGTGGGAAAACAAAAGTTCCTCTGCTAGGGATGTGCAATAAATTCCTGGTCAGTGACAGCTACAGCCAGAAGAATGATGATTAAAGCATAATAAGCAATTAAATACCATAAAGTGCTTAACATTATGAAGTAATTTATGATGCATGCTTCTGTTAAACCTGTTTCACATTTCTATGTGCCACTGAAGTATTTTGTTACTCAGAAAATAAATTACAGTTACAGTCAATAAAGTTTTAAAGTTATTCGTGTTGCAAAAAATACTCTATAGAACAAGTGGTGCTCAAAATTTATCTTTGCATTTCATACTCTTATGTTGTGAACAAGCTTCTCTCAATTTTGTGTCAATGGGACTGAGTTCACAGCAGTTTCAAAAGTTTGTTGAGAATTGTGCCACAGCCTGCTTTACATAACAGCAGAGAAAGAAATAACAAAGAAGATAAAGAATGATGAAGAGTCATTTGCTTGCTTTCTCTCCTTGGATGCTGCCTGACTTGCGGAGATCTCCAGTATATTTTGTTTTCAGTCAAGATAAAATATTTCTCTTCTTTGCTACCAATGGCCAACGCAAACAGAAATAAAACTCAACAAACTGAAATCACAACAATGAAAGCCAGCAAACGCTTACATTTTTATTTCAAGATTTTGATTGGTCTTTTGATCTGAATGATGAAAACCTGTGCATCTGTGAAAAGGCATAAAGCAATCCAAGCCACAAACCATTGTGTGTGAAATATATCACTGTCACTGAGTCAAAATCCTGGAATTCCCTCCCTCAGGACTCTTCGTACAGCATATGGACTGCAGTGGTTCAAGAAGGCAGCTCACTACCACCTTCTCAAGGGATGGCAAATAAATGCCATCCCAGCCAGTGACACCCATATCTCATGTGTGGATAAAACACAAGAGTATGCCTTGGATGAAATGACAAAATGAGCAGATCAATTTCACTACATCTTTTATTATTGCTTAATATTCAGTTCATTTGGAGCTGAGAGATGTAAATATTCAAGATTTGGAGATGCCAGTGTTGGATTGGGGTGTACAAAGTTAAAAATCACTCAACACCAGGTTATAGTCCAACAGGTTTAATTGGAAGCACACTAGCTTTCGGAGCATTGCTCCTTCATCAGGTGATAGTAACTATAACCTGGTGGACTATAACCTGGTGCTTTGTGATTTTTAACTGTGAATATTCAATGTAGCGTATGAGAGTCTGTCAATAAAACATAATCCTTTTTGCACATTTAATTTGAGGGATAAGGTGTTTAGAGGAGATGTGGGGAAAACTGTTTCACCCTGAGAGTGGTGGGAATCTGGAACTTACTGCCTGTAATGGCAGAAATCCTCATAACATTAAAAAAGTATGTTGATGTCGTTGTGGTGCCTAGGCAAACAACGCCAATTGCTAGAAAAAAATGGGTTAGAATAGTTGGATGGTTGTGTTTGAGCAATGCTGCCTTGATGGGCTGAAGGGCCTTTTTCTATATTGTAGACCTCTATGGCTCTATGACAGCAAATAAATTTCTATCTCACAAACCTGAAGGGAATGTTAGCGATTTTTGAGAATGTATCCAAGGGCATTTTCACGGAACCAGCTGTTTCTTCAAAGGGCAAATTCAATATAGCTGAGTTCTACATCAGAGTTTCGCTACATTGGAAATGCACATTCTGGTTACAGCTAAAACACTGGATTATATACTACCCGCTGTGGGTTTGAAGGACAGGGACTATATGAAGTCCATTGGGTGGACGTTGTCCTCCCTGCCCTGCTGGCTGTGAACTGTCAGAGATTTCACTCATGCTCAGTGTAGCTTACCCCAGCCCTGACTCACTGTGGTGTCTCCAGGATTAGATTAGATTACTTACAGCGTGGGAACAGGCTCTTCGGCCCAACAAGTCCACACCGACGCGCAAACCCACCCAGACCCATTCCCCTACATTTTACCCCTGCCCCTTACACTACGGGCAATTTAGCATGGTCAATTCACCTAATCTGCACATTTTTGGACTGTGGGAGGAAACCGGAGCACCCGGAGGAAACCCACGCAGACACGGGGAGAATGTGCAAACTCCACACAGTCAGTCGCCTGAGGCGGGAATTGAACCCAGGTCTCTGGCGCTGTGAGGCAGCAGTGCTAACCACTGTGCCACCGTGCCGCCCAAAAAGGAGCATCTCACACAATGTGAAAAGTCCCAGCAGCTTTCAATAAGACAGGTCAGTGTCAGACAAGGAGCACGGTGACCTCGTGTGTAGATCCCCGAACCCATCAGAGCCTTGTACTCCACCCCCAATATCATTTAGCTCCGTCTCCCTGGCTGTTTGAACCCCAGTGCCCCTCTACCACCACCCTCAGCTCCCCGCACTGAGACCCCATCCCTACCTATGTCCTTGGTGTCCCAGTCAGTGGCCGCCTCACTCAGATGGTGCTGCAGGGGCTACTGAGCTGCCAACCCTCTGATTAATTACCAGATAACTCGGGCCATGACCTATACTGGGAAAAGGAGCAGACATTATGCCTTAATGCAATTAATACTTTGTCCAGTATTAAACCTTACCAGGCAGCCATTAAAATCAGTGCTCCATGAACCGTAACCTTTCTAACCAGGATTGGGGTGGAAGGGTTGTTGACAGTGGGAATCAGTGTATTTTGTAAAACCCAGCACTATGTTCTAAATCTCTGGCACATCTACTGAGGGTCCATCCCAACAGTGTAGGATTTCCGATTTATCCTCGCAACAAAATATAGAGAGTCAATGCCACCAATCTGTTCAGATGTAGAGAAAATAGAGAGAAGTAAGCTTGTTTTCACATGAGCCCCTCAGTTCAACAGGGATCACTGCAAAGTGATTAGGAGATTTCTCTCACTTTAACTGGATGGCAGAGCAACCAGTTATTGAGTTATAGGATTGTAATCATATGATATCTTTCACATGATATTCCAAGACCACTTCATAAGCAACAGATCACTTTCCAAATGTAATCACTGTCATTATGAATGTGGAAACTTCAGACATGATGCACATTGTAAAGTTGACAGAGAGCAAATGAATGGGTGACCCCGTCATCTGTTTTTGTCAGTATTTTGTTGAGGAGGAATGTTAAAAGCAAGAGCCCAGAAGAGCTCCCTTTTCTACATTAAACATTTTAACAGATTGCTTTTGTCCAACTGTACAGGTAGGGAACGCCTAGAAGACCATAAGACCCAGGAGCGGAATTAGGCTATTTGGCCCATTGAGTTTGCAGCTGAAAATGTGTTGCTGGAAAAGCGCAGCAGGTCAGGCAGCATCACTCTCTCCGTTGAGTTTGCAGCCATTCAATCACAGCTGATATGTTTCTCAGCCCCACTCTCCTCTCCATTACCATTAATCCCCTTACCAGTCAAGAATCTATTTGCCTCTGTCTTCAATATACGTACTAGCATTTGAACTCAATGTACAGCACTCTTTTGTACCCCAATGAAGTGCCACCCATGCTGGTTTCAAATAGACCACCTTCCCCACTGGCCTACGGGGATGCTTATTGTTCGCCCATTGATGGCCAGGTCATCAGAAAATGGGATTATAATTTTCTTGAATATGCTTTATAATGCCCTGCATCTTTTGGCAGGTTCTTCCCAGCCCCAGAGAAGCAGGTTTGGAGGCATGATCAAGAGCAAAATTTGAAATTTGTACACTGGGTTGACGTTATATTTGTTTTCCCTCCCATGCATTTTCCTCCGGAGATGAAAATAGTATGGCCAGAGTTACCTGTCTAACACCAGAGGGTAGCCAGTTAAGGAACCATGTGGAGACTAAGTGGTAAAATGTTGATAACACCACAACTGCACAATGCTCACCCCCCAGTCCTAGCAAAATCGCAGACAGTTGATGGACAGGCAGATTGACAATACGAAGCCCACCCACTGGATTATATGTACCCACTGCTCATCCAAACGTAGCTGCACTTTCCACTTGGAAGATAGTACCATTGGAGGAGATGCCTCGCACATGCAGAGCTGGATAAGCTGCTTGAAGAGAGAGGAGGAGAAGGATATGGATAAGGGGAGCCCTCACTCTGTGTAGTCCTGCAGCTAGCTGGGTAGAATGGGAGGTGTACAGCCATCAGTCAGAGCCCATTCTCATTTGGGGCTATCTGCTCAGGTCAGTCGAAGCCCAAGGTCAGTCCATCGGGTCCATCCAGAGAAGCTGGGAGAAAAGGTCTGGGGGGGTGGGGTTGGCGGAATTCAAGGAAGGGTTTGCTACTGCAGGAATAAGAATGCGGAACCTATTCATTCAAATTAGCTTCTGCAGCTGGAGAGATTGGGAATGTCAATGGTGTTGGGGGGGTGGGAGGGTAGGGGAGTGCAGTGCAGTGCAGCGAGTACACGTCCAGTCCATCCAGTCTCTTCATATGTCAGTGTAAACAATTTGCTGAATTGTAAGTCACATTGAATCATCTAAGATGATGTCCCACAGTTGAAAAAGCAAAGGATTTCCTGTGTGAAGTTTGAAAGGAGAAAGCATGTTTAGTTAAAAGAGAAATCTAGAAGTTAAAATTACATGAAATTGATTGTTCACGGTCACTTGAACTGGGGGATGTAAACAGGAGGAAACGGGAACAGTGTACCAAGTTGGATGATCAGCTATTGATCATATTTAATGGTGGAACAAACTCAAAGGACTGCATAGTCTAATTCTGTTCATATTTTCTATGCTGTTATGAAAAGCTGTAGAGATGTAAAAGTGTGTTTTACAGCAGTGCTGTGTGTATGAAAGTGCAGAATATGTTTGTCATATATGAACACTGATTGATAGAGTTGTTGGGAGTTGAGTGATGGGGTGTGATGACCTGAAAAGTGTTTGAATCTGGTAGTGCAATTTCGAGGCATGGTATTTGAAGAAGCATGCATTGACTTTAATCACTCGTGTGGCCATTGAACTTCTTGCAGCAGTACATCAACAACCTTGAGGCTTGATTCTTAGTATCTACCTCCATTGGTATCTGGCCCCACAGCCTTTTTCCTGAAAGACTGCAGGTTTTCCTTGCCCTAAACAAATGCAGGGAATCATTCTTTCTTTCCAATTCCTCCATCAAACATATGGTGCAAATGCAAGATCCTTGCTATATCAGTATTCAATGCTTGACAGCCCAGGCTAACCTCCTCACTGTTCCAGACGCATTACAGCTGTAAAAGGATACCTTGCAGCAGTGCATGCTGGTGTTGTCCACTCATGATGCTGGCTTCCTGAAAAACCTATCAACAGCTGCTCAGTACTAGTTAAACACTGTAATGTAACACAATGGGCAATGTGAATTTGGCATTGTTAGTGCTTGATCGAGTCCAGCAACTGCCAGCTGCTGTTTGTTGGCTTGTATAGAGAGCAGAGCAGTCAATTTTTATAACTTCACAAGTTACTTTATTAATGTATTAACCATGTAGTTATTCTTTATGTGTTTTATTACAAACTAGAATGTATATATATTTTCCCACAAACTGAATGAAAAACCTATTGATACACGCACTCGAGTCCCATGACACTCCCTGAGTAGTCACAGAATGTAAAAGGTAATACCTGACCAGGATAACTGTTTTGCTGTTGCGGAGGATGGCTGCTGTTGGCAACACGCTGCTTGCTCTTTCTCTCTCTCTCCCCACGTCCCTGACGTGGGTGTAAGTCTGCGATGATGGGTTTCCGGAGTTATTGCTGCCTGTATGCCTCAAGGGTCTTCGTTTATCCTCTTTCCTTATTTTTCTCAAGTCGGGGTGTCTTTTTCCCATTGGCTCAGGCTCCTCTGCTTATCGCATGTCTTTACCCTATTGGCTTTGGATCAATGGCCTAGGTAGCATTATCTCATTGCCCCTTGTCTAAATAAGGCTTCTGCATTACCTCACCTTTCTTACATATTCTGCAGAATATAGTTCGTACCAAGCGATATCTGGACTCAGTCATTCTCAGTTCACAAGCTGTTTTCCCCTGTGTGTCAGCAGTTTATTTCACACTAAGCATTCTTATCCCCTTTCAGTGACTGGTACCTGTGTCTTCCTGTAGCCCCCTGGCTAACGTCTCATTTTCAGGAGATTGTCTCCAACTGGTCCCCCTGCCTCTCTCTGTATGCAACAGCCTGGCTAACAGCATGTTTCCTCCATTGTATTGAATGGGCATGGGTCAGTCTTGGATTGCTGTCCAATCAGAGCTGGTACATCAAGGTGGTTCTATGAAAGTTAAAGTAGTTATCAGGCACTGGGTTTGTCTATTATTATAATGCTGTTACACTAATCATGTGATTAAGATTAATGTTTGCTATGGCTAATTCTAAATGTCTCCAGCACTATAATTTGCTTTTATGCTATAGGTTTAATAGGACTCCACTGCAAGATTTTAAATGCCTTTGTCAAATGTAGTTTCTAGATAAGAATGACACTGATTAGGCCAGCTTTTATTGTCTGTCCCTAATACCCAATTTAGCTGGAAGACGTAGTGGGCCACTGCAGGGAGGCAGTAAAATAATATAACTTTTTTTCTACTCTGTGAGTACAGATATTGTCTGATCTTAAGTTATTACAGTTAATATTTTTATATCCAAAGCCCATAATCTCCTGGATTGTATTATATAGAATGTTTCCTTGAAAATTTGGACTGGTTCCCACATCAATCTTTACAACAGGAACGTACATTAAAAATTTGTTGCAGATTCCATTTGCATTTTCTGGAATGCAATAGCCACTGCAGAGCAAGTGCAATTAATCTTTATCTCTTGCCACTCCATTTCACATAAATCTTTTTTACCTCCATATAATGTCTCATCTACTTAACAGACAATGGATTACTTTTAAAGACTGGGTGTTGTGTCTTTGTAGTTAACTACAGCAATCAACTGTGCTCAGTTACTGTGTCCAGTTCTGGTTGCCCAGTTATAGGAAGAATGTTATCAAGCTGGAGAGGCTTCAGAGAGATTTACCAGGATGTTGCCAGGTATGGAAGATTTGAGTTATAAAGAAAGGCTGGATAGGCTGGGACTTTTTTCACTGGAGTGTAGGAGTTTGAGAGGTGACCTGTTAGAAGTTTATAAAATAATGAGGGGTATAGATAGATAATAGCAGTTGTCTTTTCCCAAGAATGGGGGATTTCAAAATGAGGGGGGGGGCACATTTTTAAGGTGAGAGGAGCGAGATTTTAAAAAGACATGAGGGGCAATATTTCTACACAGAGGGTGGTTTGCGTGTGGAATGAATTTCCTGAGGAAGTGGTGATGTGGGCACAGTTAAAACGTTTAAAAGACGTTTGGATAGGGATGTGAATAAGAAAGATTTGGAGGGATATGGGTTAGGAGCAAACAGGTCGGGCTAGTTTAGATTGGGAATATGCTCAGCATGGACTGCTTGGACCGCAGGGTCTATTTCCGTGTTGTATGACTCTATGACTATGACTGTAAAAATTACAATGAATATGCAGTTAATTGATTTTCGCATTATTATTTAAGGGACGAATGTTGGCCAGTACACTGAGTGAACCATGATTTGAAAAACGGTCATAGAATCTTCATATGCACGCAAAGATGGCCGAGATTTAATATCTCATGTCGTTTTTAATACATCTACCAGGGCAGGGCACTTTACATGAAGGAGTAGCCTATTTGATAGCCCTAACATCTGATGGTGCTCTGAATGTTTACTCTGCATGAGAGGGAAGAGATCTGCTGCTCAACAAAGCTGGCAGCTGCTATGACTGTAGTCAAACATCAGATCTCCTGAAGCAATGTGATCAAAAAAGTTTTCTTTCTTGAGTACCTGGCTGGCATTAGCTGCATAGTTCTCTGGCGACTCTTTTGCCTAAAATATTAATTCTTCAGAATCGTCCAAGGACTTAGCTAAATGTCCTTTGCTGTGAGCAGGCCAACAAATAAAAAAAACCCATTGATTTGGCACACTTACAATGAAGGAGAGTTTTCATTTGAAATAATTATTTGCATAGTAATATTCTTCTTTAACAGATATTACCAAAAGTAATTTTGGAAAATTATTCCAAAGTATCATTGTATTAATCATGTGTACTAACTGCTTATTTTAGCAGAGAAAAGTTTTGACTCTGTCTTTGTTTTGAACATGAATCAAAAGTTAGTTAACGTCCTTTCACTTTTCTATAGATTGATTATAATAAAGGTTTCAATTAGGATGCTATTATTGATTTTTGCATGCACACCCGTGTGTGGGTGTGGGTGTGGATGTGCATATATGGTCGTACTGTAAATTGAATAGACATTAATTAACCTTCACATGTACCAGATGAGAGCATTATTCAAGATTGTACCACAAAAGGAGTTTATTTGATTCCCCCTGCTTGCACCATCCAGTCTTCCCTGACAGGCTCTGATGTGTCGCTCCACAGGCCCCTTTCAAATTAATAAAGAGAAATATGACAAAGGTTCACTTTTGTTTTGGTGACAGATGATCTTGTCAGTTCTTGGGATCATTAATCATTGTCAGGAATGCCATAAAATTGAATTGGGATGAATTTCACATTCTTGGGACTTGGTTACCATGTGGTGAGGGATGACCATAATTAGGTAGTTCACAGGAAGAAAAGGTATAAACAAACTCCAAACATGGGAAATTATCCTGCCGTGTTTGGAGAATTAGTGTGATCATATCTACATAACCTAATTTTCTTCTCTTATTTCTTACTGATTGACATGGATTGCCTTGATCTTACATCAGATGTGTGTGGGAACATTGCTATACTTTGATTTAAAGTTAAATGTGACCAATGGCTATGCATTTGATGTGCACTGTCGAGATAAATATTGATATAATGCAAGTTCAGCATCCATGTATTGTGATGCTGGACTGAGTGAAAAGGCAATTAATGTCCAATAATCATTGCTTGATTTATGCTACACATTAATCAAGTTTAAGCTGCTCCAATGTAAAAATGAATCATTGTGCTATTCAATGTGTTATCTCTAAGCTATGCAGATCCAGAGATACCTCATCCGGATTTATAAATTGGACTTTGATATGTGTGAATGGAAAAGTCAGCCCAGGTTGGCTTTCTATTTTCTGATTTCTGTCCAGATCCCAGATGAAAAGTGTATGTGATGTTGTTAGGTTTGGTTTGGTCATAGCATATTCACCTTCACATATCTAAATTTCAGCCTTTGAGAAGTGCACTCATTTTCATTCCTAGTGCAAAAAGTGAATGACCACACACTGCCTCACATTCTATGCCATATACCACTTTGTTTCTCATCTGTCAGTATCCCTTGAATCCTCTTGGAACTCATCTCATATCTTCTACTCCTACCTAACTTTGCATTGTCAGCAACAGTCGTGATTAGACGGTTTGTCTAAGCCATTAATTGATTGTACATAACTGATCCTTGCAGCACTCCACTAGTCACAGCCTGCCAACTTTAAAATGCTTTGTTAATACTCGCTCTGCCTCCTATCTGTAAACCAATCCTTATCCAAGTGAATACATTACTCCCAACTCCATGAGCTCTAATCTTGTTTATTAGTCTTTTGTGTGACTCTCTCTTGGAAAACTTTTTGAAAACTTTGTATACCATATATCCTGGCCCTAATATCTGCACATGCCTGACAACAATTGCACGTTAAAATTACCACTTGGGTAAAGTATTGGCAGGCTGTTTGTGACCTTAGAATATACTCCACAGAAACCCTATGCATTTTGGACAGGAAAGGGAGATAAGCAAGTGGAGACAAAAAAATAAAAAAAGAGAAACACTTTCCTAAGTCATCGAATCATGCAGGCATAGGACCGTAGAGGCCTTCAGCACAGAAAAAGGCTCTTCAGCTCATTGCATCTGCACCAATCAAAAATAGCCACCATTCTAATCCTATTTCCCAGCACTTGGCCCATAGCCTTGTATGCCTTGACATTGTAAGTGCACATCTAAATATTTCTTAAATCTTGTGAGGGCTGATTTTGCCTATACTATCCTCACAGGCAGTGAGTGCTAGATTCCCACCACCAATCTCTGGGTGAAAATGATTTTCCTCACATCTCCTCTAAACCTTCTGTCCCTTACCATACATCTATGCGCTCTGTATTGATCCCTCCACCAAGGAGAAAGGTTGCTTCGTGTCTGACCTATCTATTCTGCTCATAATTTTGTATATTTCAGCCACGCCCCCTCTCAGCCTCCTTGGTTCTAAGGAAAACAACCTCAGTCTGTCTAGTCTCTCTTCAAAACTGAAACTTTCCAGTCAACCTCCTGGTAAATCTCCTTGGCATCATCTCCAGTGCAGTCAATTCCTTCCTATAATGTGGAATTCAGAGCTACACACAATATTTTAGCTGTGGCCTAATCAACCACTTATACAATTGTGGCTCTTAAACTCAGTGCCTCAGCTAATAAAGGCAAGTAGAACAAATGCCTTCCTAATCACTTTATCCATTGGCCCTGAAGGATATGGAGAAGGTGAGGATTGCAGATATTGGAGCCCAGAGTTGAGAGTGTGGTGCTGGAAAAGCACAGCAGGTGAGACAGCATCCGAGAAGCAGGAGAATTGACCTGATGAAAGGCTTATGCCTGAAACGTCGATTCTCCTGCACCTCGGATGCTGCCTGCCTTGTTGTGCTTTTACAGCACCACACTCTCGCACTTGAAGGATATGGGCCAAGTGCAGGGAAGTGGGTTTAGCATGGGTGGACATTTTGGTTGGCATAGACCAATTTGGGCCAAAGGGCCAGTGTACATGCACACCAAGTTCCCACTGATCCTCAGTGCTTTCTAGGATCTTACTGTCCGTCATGTATTCACTTGCCTTGATGGTCCTTGTTTGCTGGGTAACATAATGTCACAGCAGAAGATGTTCCAATTTGTACCATTAAGCAGTAGTGCTTAGTGTTCCCTCCACTATGTAACAGATTTCTCAGCAATAATTGAAAAAGTTAGCGGCTGAGATTATACGGCTCACTCATTCTGCAACTTATTTTATTTTCATTCCTTGACTTTTAAATGTGAAATGTTTGGAATTTATCACAAGTATCCATTTTTCTGTTTTGGAACAAAGTAAACAGGACTTTGAAGTGATTTTCTTTTAATTTTGAAGAACCTTGAGGAGGATGAATAAAGATGAAATAGGATAAAATTTACTGAAGATCCTTACCCTAACCATAACCCAAACCTTAACCTTTCAAACCCATGACCATTGCTATCTAAAAGGACAAGGACAGCAGATACAGGAGATACCACCACCTGCAAGATCCACTCCAGGCCAATAACCGTCCTGAAATATATCGCTGTTCCTTTAGTGTTGCTAATCAAAATTCTAGAACTCCCTCCCCAAGGGCTATCTAGAGCACATGGACTGCAGCAGTTCAAGAAGGCAGCTCTTCACTACCTTCTGTAGGGCAACTAGGGATAGCCAATAAATGGTGGCCTAGCCAACCACACCCAGGTCCAATGAGTGAATATATGAAAACAATTGGAAAATGAAGTCTATTTGATCTGGTTGTTGAATCATGACAAATGTTATTATCCCAGCTAATGGTAATCCGAGATATATGATCTCAGAGTATCATAGAGTCACAGAGTCCTACAGCATGGGGACAGGCCCTTTGGCCCAAACTTGTCCATGCCAATCAAAATGTCCATCCATGCTAACCCCATTTCCCTGCACTTGGCCCATATCCTTCTAATCCTTTCCTATCCATGTAATTGTCCAAATGTCTTTCAAATGTTGTCCATGTACCCACATCAGCCACTTGCACTGGCAGCACATTCCATATGCATACCACTCTGTGTAAAAAAGTTGCTCCTCAGGTTCCCTTCTATTCTTTCCCTCTAGTCCATGACTCCCCAAACCTGGGAAAAAAAAGGCTGAGTGCATTCACCCTATCCATGCCTCACATGATCTTATACACTTCTAAAAGATCCTCCCTCAGTCTCCTACATGCTAAAGAAAAATGTCCTAGCTTGTCCAACCTCTACCTATAACTCAGTCCATTGACTCCTGGCAACATCCTTGTACATTTTTTCTGCACTCTTTCCAGTTTAATAACATCCTTCCCAAAACAAGGTGACCAAAAATGGACACAGTACTTTGGCCTAACCAACGTCCTATATAACTGCAACATAACTTCCCAACTTCTTTACTCAATGCCCTGACTGATGAAGGCCAGTGTGACAAAAGCCTTCTTCACTGCCCTTTCTACCTGTGACTCAAATTTTAGAGAACTGTGAACCTGACCTCCAAGGTCCCTCTGTTCCACTACACTCCTTAAGGCCCTACCATTCACCATGCAACTCCTACCTTGATTTGACTTTCCAAAATGCAAAATCTCACACTTATCTATATTAAACTCAATATACCATTTTTCAGCCGTATTCCCCAGCTGATCAAAGTGATGCTGCAATTTCTGATAACCTTCCTCACTGACCACAATACTGCTTATTTTAGTGTGATCTGTAAACTCACTAATCATGCCTTGTATATTCTCATCTAAATCATTTAGATATGTAACATACAGTAATGGGCCCAACACCAACCCCTTAAAGCACTCCACTAGTCACAGGCGTCCAGTCCGACAAGCATCCTTCCACTTTTACCCCCTGCTTCCTACCATCATGCTAATATTGTATCCAATTTGCCAGCTTGCTCTGGATTCCATACCACCAAACCTTGCAGAGCAGCCTACCATGTGGAGCCTTCCTGAAATCTATATAGACTACATCTCCTGCCCTGCCCTTGTTAACCTTCCTGGTCACTTAATCAAAGAACTCTAATAAATTTGTGAGGCATGATCTCCCACTCACAAAGCCATGCTGACTACTCCTAATCAACCCCTATCTTTCCAAATGCATATATTTCTTATCTTTCAGAACCTTCTCAAGTAATTCATCCACCACAGATGTTAGGCTTAGTGGTCTATTATGCCCTTCTTGAATAATAGCACAACATTTGCTACCCTCCAGTCTTCTGGGACCTCACCTGTGGAAAACAATGATGCAAAAATATCAGCCTGGGTCCCTGCAATTTCTTCTCTAGCCTTTTGTATTATTCTTGGATATATCTGGTCAGGACCAGGAGATTTACCCACCTTCTTACATCCTAATACACTTGCCATGACATATCCTGTTCCCAAGCTATCACACTAACCTTCCCAACTTCCCAAGTCTTCATGTCTTTCTCCATGGTAAACACAGAGGAGATATATTCATTGAGAACCTCACCACATGTGGCGGCTCTACACATACATGTCCACTTTGGTCCTTGAGGGGCCCTATTCTTTCTCTAGTTTTTCTTTTTCTTTTAATAAACTTAAAGGACCTCTTTAGATTCACCCTAATCTTCTCAGCCAAGGGCTATCTCATGGCCTCTTTATGCCCTCTTGATTTCCTTCTTCAGTAAACTCCTGCATTCCTTATATCCCTCCAGGGATTCCCCAGATCCCAGCTGCCTGTACCTGAGCCACGCCTCCTTCTTTTTCCTGGTCAAAGCCTCAATATCTCTTATCATCCAGGGTTCCCTATTCCTGCCAACCATGCCCTTCACCCTCCTAGGAACATTCAGACTTTGAACTCAAGCTATCTCACTTTTAAAGATTTTCCACTTGCCTGAGGTCCCTTTGCCTGCAATTAAACTATCCCAATCAACACCTGCAAGCTTCTGTCTAATTCCATCAAAATTTGCTTAGCTCTAATTTACAACTTGAACCTGCAGGCCATTTTTGTCCCTCTCCATAACTATTTTAAAATTAATAGAGCTATGGCCACTGGTCCCAAAGTGCTCTCCCACTGTCACCTTCAGCACCTGTCCTGCCTTCTTGAATTTTGCCCCTTCCCGAGTAGGACCCTCTATATATTGCTTGAGGAAACCTTCCTGAATGCACTTCACACATTCCACCCCATCTCAGCCCTTAACACTCTGGCAGTCCCAATTTATGCTAGCAAAACTAAAATTCCCTGCTATGACAACCCTATTGCTCCTGCAAGTTTCCCCAGTCTCCCTGCATATTTGTTCCTCTAATTCCCCGTGTCTAGTTGGGGGCCTATAGAACAATTTGGCTTAATAGGTTTAATTTTGTGCAGTTTGGCTACTGTGTTAGTCAGGCACTGAACATATTCACACAAGGCTGTCAATGTACTTTTTACAAAAGAAAAGTGTCTATTGAATAAAAAATAACAAATATTTATAGGTCAATTTAAAATATCTTATCATAAACAGCAAAAAAAAAGTTCAGCCCTTTTCCCAGCAATATCCCTCATATTTACTCAACCCCTGTGAAGTATCATACCTATCTCAAATCTTTAGTTGTTTCCTTAACTGGCAAGGTGTCAAGCATTTAATTGTGTCTGCTTTCTATACATTCACCAGATGTGATTATCTATGGTATTGTCTGTACCCAAGATATACAGATTCTGGATTAATGGTGCTGGAAGAGCACAGCAGTTCAGGCAGCATCCAAGGAGCTTCGAAATCGACCTTTCGGGCAAAAGCCCTTCATCAGGAATAACTATAATCCAGAATCTGGTTTCCAGCATCTGCAGTCATTGTTTTTACCTCCAAGATATACAGACGCTAGTTACCTCACTGACTTTTCCTAACAGAATTTTAAGAAAAGTTCTGTCTACTTAAATTCCTAAATCAGTTTTATGACTTCTTTACAGTCACAAAGTCCAGACTGCCACAAACTAAGCGTCCCTTTGACTAATCTGAAACCGTTCTTTGCATCTGAAAATCGAGCTGTCTTTCTTCGCCTCCGCGCCTACTTCTTCAACCAAGACTCCCGCCCACCCTCTGACGACCCCTTCTCACGCCTCCAACACACCCCATCCACCTGGACACCCCCTGCTGGCCTCCTACCTGCCCTCGACCTCTTCATAGCCAACTGCCGCCGCGATATTAACCGCCACCTGAACTCCCCCACCCCTCTCACCCA
>NC_057722.1:69064627-69092122 GCF_004010195.1 Chiloscyllium plagiosum | reverse complement strand
CATTTCCGACGCCCCTCCCCCAAGTCCCTCCTCCCTACCTTTTATCTTAGCCTGCTGGACACACTTTCCTCATTCCTGAAGAAGGGCTTATGCCCGAAACATCGATTCTCCTGTTCCCTGGATGCTGCCTGACCTGCTGCGCTTTTCCAGCAACACATTTTCAGCTCCTTTCTGTGCAATATAAATGTTCAGCCTTGCCAACATTTAATCAATTAACTTTACAAGTTAGAGTAGATGATGGAATCATAGTAATGTCACTCTGTGAGTAATCCAGAACTCCAGGCTAAAACTCCATTCTGGGGATTTGGGCTCAAATCCACCATGTCAGACGGTGAAATTTAAATTTTTAAAAATGTGAATGGCAACCAGTAATTGTTGATTGTTGAAACAACCAAATTGGTTCAAAATTGTTCTTTGACAAAGGAAATCTGCCATCTTTATTTGGTCAACAAGCCAGAGGCTGGAAGAACACAACAAGCCAGGCAGCATCGGGAGAAATCAACGTTTCGGGTGTAACCCTTCTTCAGGAAGGATTCCGAAACGTTGACTTCTCCACCTCCTGAGGCTGCCTGGCTTGCTGTGTTCTTCCAGCCTCCTGCTGGTCTACCTTGGAGTCCAGCATCTGCAGATTTTTTGTCTCTAACTATTATCTGGTCTCGCCTAAATGTGACTCCAAACCTACAGAACTGTATTCGATCTTAACTACTCCCTGAAATGGCCTAGCAAGCCATTCAGTTCCAGGGCAATTAGAAATAGCCAGTACCTGCTGGCTTAGTCAAAGATGCCAACTTCCATCAACAAATGAAAAATGTAGTTTATCTCATTATTTAGCTGAAATTGTAGGCTTCTTGGAAATAATATTTGTACTCACTATTCAAACTAACGTTCTGACCTTTAAAAAAGTAACAGGTCAGCATTGCAGAATTAAAGCCAAAATTACTTCTACTTTTAAATCCACATTCCGAAATGATAATAATATGCTATGGACCTTTATCGCACAAAAAAACAGACAACTCAAAATTCTCACTAAAAAAGTAACAGGAAAAATTAGGAAAAAATTCTTGCATGCAAAATGTTGCTAGGTAATGGAATCTTTTGTCACAGGATTAATTGATGGAGTAACCACTGTACGCTCTTTTAAAGGGAAAATAAATTTTCAGCGCAATAAGGAAAGAGAAATGCACTGGGGTTAGTTTTCGATTTTATTTTGGAAACCAATGCAGATACAAGGGACCAAATAATCCTTCGCAGCCTTTGAATCTATTTTTTTGCTTTTCTCATGATGAACCTCGGCATGTTTTTATGTTGCGTAAGGCAGTGAAAGTTGTAGTAATCAAACTTAAATATTGGATAAAGTTCCAAGGCTATTTGCTCTCTGCCTTGGATCATCTCTGTTACATTATTTCCCCACTGGCTCTCTTGTTCTGACTCAATGTGGGAACTTGCCAATTTCCTGACCTCTCAGAAAAATTGCATGTTGACTGGTTGGAATGGAAATGAGGTCCAAGCATCTCACTTGCAAGAACAGGCTGATTAGCAGTGAGTTCTATTCACCATCTATCCATTCTTGGCCAGGGTTACAATCAGCCTTGTTTTATCATTTTGAGGTTAGAAAACTCTCAAAAGTGAAGGTTTCCTACTTTTCAATGCTGTAAAATCTTACGTGATTTTGATCTTTTTTGACAACAACATTTGATATCAGTGTGGAGAAATAAGCTCCAGTTTATCCTGTTGGGAAGAATGGAAACATACATTTGGCAGTGGGAATAGCATATTTTCCATCACGTGCTGTGCCAAGCAGCCTTGTGAATACAGCTTGAAATTATATTTGATGGTAATATTTTGCATTGCATTTTCCAGCGATATGTAATTATCCTACTTGTCTTGGCATTGAATCATGTGTCCTTTTTAAAATCAGAAGACCTTCAACAAACTTTGAGCAGTTATCTTTACTTCAGCAAAGCTCGCTGAGTCAACTTTGCATCAAGGATTGTATTTGAATTTTCCAATCTACCTCAAATTGTTTTAATTTGGTTAAAATTTCATTTTAGGAACTTCACAACCATTTGCTCAATTGTCATTTCTTGACATCACCAAATTTTGACCATATGGCCTAACTCAATCTAGCCTTAACATTGGTTCAAAGCACGTGCTTGTACACCTCAAAATACAAGAAAATGAGCCAATGGGCATCAGTTACTTAATAAACTTCACCAATTTTCAAAAGAATACAATCAAACCTGGAGATATTAAGGATGCCTGATTAGTGTCCATGGAATTTTTTTGTATTAAATTGGTTGGTTGACCTGGTCATTTGTAAATGATAGTCTAGATAGTGACCTTCATAGAATATAGATTACAATTCAGAGCTTCCTGTTACACACAATGTTTACAATGAACACCAGAAAAATAAGTAATAGTTAAAATTGTATATTGATGTTTGTGATTTTTTTTATTATTCATTCATGGGAAGTGGATGTTTCTGGCCAGGCCAACATTTATTACCCATCTCTCATAGCATTAAGTATCAACTGCATTGCAGTAGGTCTGGTGTCAGATGTAGGCCAGAACAGGTAAGGACAGCAGATTTCCTTCTCTCAAAGACATTAGTGAACCAGATTGGTTTTCCCCTGACAATTGGCAATAGTCATCATTAGACTCCTAATTCCAGATATTTATTGAATTCAAATTCTACCATCTATCATGGCAGGGTTTGAACCGAGGTCCTCAGAACATTTCTTGGGTCTCTGGATTAACAGTCCAGCAATAATACCACAAGGACATTATCTCCACTTTCTGTCCTATGATAATGTGTTGCCATTATTTGACTGCTGGCTTGTAGTTGTGACAAGATCTTAAAAAATGCAGAATTAATTGTGTGATATAAAGACAAATTTATAGAAGTAAATTCAAAAGCCGATGTGAATAAAACAAACAAGGAAGCAACACTTTTGATCTGCAGCTGCTAGAAAACTATTATCTTCCCTTTACACATCAAGTTTAAAAAAAAGTGCCCAGTATTTGACACTTTTCTTCCAAATCTTTCCAAATTAAGATTAATCTGTGCTTTTCTTAATGTCTGACAAGTGTGGAGAATACAGAGTTAGTGAGTTGAGGGTGGGAAGTTAGTAATTTGTGAGACTTGATATGCAGCACACTTTTAGGAAATTAATTTAATTTGTACCTTTGTGGAAATGCTGATGGCGATCACTGTAATAGAAGAAGGAAGAAACAACTTGTTTTTAGATGTTGCCTGTCATATCCTTAGGATAATCCATAACACTTCACTCCAAATGAACTGTAATCACTGCTGAAACATAAGGCTGAATCATATGTTATCTTGGCTAAGTGCGAGTTGCATTGAGTTGTTTGGAGGGTTTTTTCCACAAAGCCTGGTGAGTTTTCTTGTTGTATCTGACTAAACTCACCTCATTAACTACTTACTTCAGCTTTATGACACCTCTAATGTCTGAATCTAGCCCCAATTTACCATGCGCTGTTTCAAAAATATACCTGCCACTGCTAGTATAACCTGAAATTAACTGGCACCCCTTGAGCCATTGGCATCTTTTAAAGGCCATTATGTACAGCTGCCCCTGCACAGTTCCTCACATTGATAGTGAAATCAGTGTCCGTTTGACAGGCAGGGACTTTTGGTCTTGCTAGACGGGGTGGTGCACAAGTGGGGTTTCCACTTCCCTGAGAGTCAGCAGTGAGGTCTACATCAGACTATGCCAACTTGGTCACAGATTGACGCCCAGGTTGAAGCAGTAATGGCTGTCTGAAGGAATACCCAACACTGTAAGAAGAAAGTCAATGACCTGCTCCACTCTGCCATCTTCACTCTGATACCTTGCAATCATTCTATATCTGATCCTGTACCCACCTCTCACCAATCTCTCCCTATTGTCTGAACCAACTTCCCTCAATCACTATCGCCCACCCCAACACTTGACACCACTAACCCTGCATATTTCCTGTGCTGCTTACTCACTCACACAGGACACCTCATGACATGCACCAGACATAACAGCTGTACCGCCCATTTTCATCTCCCTTTTTCTCTGCTTTTTTCTCTCATTCTGGGAGGAGAAAAGTCACAATGGCTCAGAACGAGTCGAGACATCAAGAAAGAGATGTTCAACTACATCATTAGCTTGCTTAGAATCTTGCTTGTGAGTAGCAAGAGGACTATTTGTATCCAGTACCATCGCGTTATTATCAAAGCCTGCCTCCTCATTTTGATACATATATTTCTAAGCTGAAAATATGTTGCTGGAAAAGCGCAGCAGGTCAGGCAGCATCCAAGGAGCAGGAGAATCGACATTTCGGGCATGAGCCCTTCTTCAGGAATCCGGAAGAAGGGCTCATGCCCGAAACGTCGATTCTCCTGCTCCTTGGATGCTGCCTGACCTGCTGCACTTTTCCAGCAACACATTTTCAGCTCTGATCTCCAGCATCTGCAGTCCTCACTTTCTCCTAGTTGCATCTAATTCTAAGTCTAATTCTCTCTTCGGTTGAGAGAATCTAGGTGGTGTCAATTCAATGCAAGAAAGTCAGGTTTATCAGGTAGCTGCAACTCCTCAGCATCTTCTCTGTACCACCAACTTCAAAAAAAATTGTTCATGCGGTGTGCATATCACTGGCTAAGCCAGAATTTCTTACCCATCCCTAATTGCCCAGAAGGCAGTTCAGATTCAACCACATTGCTGTGGGTCTGATGTCACATGTAGGCCACACCAGGTACAAAGTGTTTACAAATAAGGGATAGGCCATTCAGAACAGAGTTGAGGAGAAACTTCTTCACCCAAAGAATAGTGGACATATGGAATGCTCTGCCCGAGAAGGCAGTGGAGGCCACTCTCTGGATACTTTCAAGAAAGAGATGAATAGAGCTCTTAGAGATAGTGGAATCAAGGGTTATGGGCATAAGGCAGGACCAGGATATTGATTGTGGATGATCAGCCATGATCACAATGAATGGTGGTGCTTGCTCGAAGGGCCGAATGGCCTACTATTGTCTGTTGTCTGTTGTAAAGATGACAGATTTCCTTCCCTAAAGGACATGACCGAGCCAGATGGGTTTTTCTGACAATCAGCAATGGACTCATGGTCATCATTACAATCTTTATTTCAGATATGTTAAAAATTATCTGAAATATAGATTTTAGTGGGTCAATGGGTTAATAGGTTAACAAAAATGCCACTAAGCCATCTCCTCCCCATCATAGTCATCCTTCCTCAACATCTCAATACCTGCTTCATGGACAGTGATTGCCTATACCTCCATCCATAGTGTTTGGTATTGCCAAAGTACTGTCCTCACCCCATCCTCATGATGCATCTCAAACTTGTAAAGCAGTTCTGCAATTCAATGGTGCACTTTGAAGCTAACCAAAAACTAATACTGCAAAACTGCTTTTAGGTAGCTTTATGCACAGACAGAGTCATATTTCTCATGCATTGGTAGAGGGTCCATCGCTGGGCTCTTACCTTGCTATCTTGGTGCTTAGTCACTTTGCACCTATTTGAATGCTCATCTCTGCCTTGTGTTTTTTTTGTGACTTACTACATCGTTCAGAACTTACAGTTTCAGAATACCCTGTCTTGCTTTGTCTTTTAATGCAGACACAAAACTAAGTAGCTTTTCATGTTTCCCAATGACGATCAAAGGGGATGAACATGTTTCTGCACAGCACTGTGCTATGTTAATAGCACACCAGCAATGTATGTAGCAATCACTCCAATTGTACTCAACCAAATGACCATGCCTCAAAGTCAAAGGGGAACAGTTCTTGGTGCAGTGAAGGGGTCCTTGGTCAATAAGGTGATGGTGCGACAGTCAGTCAGTCAATAGCATTGTCTGAGCTCACTCCAGAGTCTTGAATGTGATCAGTTGGTTGCTTGGGATGAACAGGGTTAGGGGACTCATGGAAGGATGAGGTGCCTCAGGTTGGAGCAGAGTCGAGTTTAACAAGCAATTTACCTCCAGGCGAGAGAGTGAGAAGCTTTCAGTTTCACACTCAGCATTCAGAACTGACTCGATCTGCATTTGAATTCACTGAAGGTCTGACAGAGGGACTTTCAGTGGAGGTGACTCTGCAGAAAGGTGGGACTAATGTCATAGCATCAAGCATCTACAAACTGCTCAGGTTCAGTGGCTGACAAGCTACACTGAATACTGCAACTTGCACACTGGAAGTAGTCAAGTGGGATGGTGCGGTAGCAGAATAGGAACAAACGACACCCAATATTATCATAGTGCGAGGGCGCCAGTGGTGATAGGAAAGGAGCACACTGCCAGGACTCTGGGAGTGGGGGGTGGGGGGTGTGGGTGGAGGTGATGTTGGATGGTGGCAACTGGAGGAGCAGAGAGGATGAAGACTACAGAGAGGGAAAATTAAGTTTTGAATCCGTTTCAGTTTCAGCAATATCAATATAATATTATGATTTGGAGATGCCGGTGTTGGACTGGGGTGTACAAAGTTAAAAATCACACAACACCAGGTTATAGTCCAACAGGTTTAATTGGAAGCACATTAGCTTTCGGAGCGACGCTCCTTCATCAGGTGATAGTGGAGGGCTCAATCCTAACACAGAATTTATAGCAAAAATTTACAGTGTGATGTAACTGAAATTATACATTGAAAAATTGATTGTCTGTTAAGCCTTTCATCTGTTAGAATACAGTGATAGTTTCACTTCTTTCATGTGTAAATCAAATTTTACCATATGTACCATTTATTGAGTAACTTATTCTATAATCCAAGATGGCTATGTAATGTGAGGACCTTATACACTTTTCACTGTACCTCGGTACAAGTGACAAAACTAAATAAACATAAAATATAAAATCATTACCTTCTGTAGTGGTTCGCAGGCAGTGATTCCACCCAGTCTGGGGATTTAGTGGTAAAGTAGTCAGCTTCACCAGTGCAGCAGGGTCAGTTTCCACACACCAGACAAGACTTGCTTCACACCTACCCTCGGTGGAACTAAGTTGGGTGTAGTCATTAATCGCTGACTGTAAATGTCTTGATGCTGGAAAAGCCAACAGCCCCTGTTTGTCTCCAAATGCAAGTGAAGCTTTCCGTTTTTCTCTTTCCATGTGTCTCCTGTTGTGCAATAAATGTTAATGTTTCAAACTGTAGGAATCCTTCACAACATTTGAAGCTCCTGTGTTTGAACAAAAAGGAAATGCGATACCACGATGGATGCCAGAACAAGAGCAGCACTCTCTGAAACACAGCTCAAATGTTTTGCAGGATCATCTCCAGCTTCATTTTTGTAGTCGCAACTAAAATGGCAGTCAATCAGACAAGTGAGGATGTAAAGCGGAAATATATTTGCAAATATGAGACTCTATTTACACTTAGATGTCACCCCTGCCACATGTGTGTCATCAGTAGGTTATCATTTTAATTTCTCTCTCGCTACATCTAAGTGCAGAATTGAGCTTAATAACTGGAGTGGACGGACCCTGCCTGATAGTGGAGCCGATTGGCTATGGAAGTTTAGGAAGACAATCCTGGAAGATGTTTGTGGATAGAGGGATAGATGCTGAATCATCCTGCCCAACTGTCTTCAACTTTCCAAGGGTTGAAGGTCACTGACAGAGAGGAGGTGGAAGGGTGGGGCAACTCTAGAGAGAAGACTTCTGGGGCTTTAAATATGGCACCTGTGGGGATTACACTGTAAGATCCCAGCAGCTCCATCTCTGTGACCACGCGACTGAACGAGAAGAGCCCAGTTGAGTAACTCATATAGACAGCAACAGGAGATTGCATGACAAAAGGCAGTACAGGTCACGGTGCGGCACGGTGGCTCAGTGGTTAGCACTGTGGCCTCATGGCACCAGGTTCAAATCCAGCCTCGGGTGACATTCTGCGTGGTGTTTGCACATTCTCCCCGTGTCTGGGTGGGTTTTCTTCGGCTTCCTCCCACAATCCAAAGATGTGCAGGTTAGGTGAGTTGGCCATGCTAAATTGTCCACAGTGTTCAGGGATGTGTAGGTTGGGTGCATTAGTCAGGGGTTAAATGACAGCAATTGGGTCTGGGTGGGTTACTCTTCAGAGGGTTGGTGTGGACTTGTTGGGCTGAAGGTATTCAATGTTTCCGCACTAAAGGTATTCAATGATCTAAAACTCATTGGAAATAACATTTCATCAAAATTAGGGAAGATTCAGCCCAGCAGGACTGAAGTTTATATTCAGTTTGTGAGAGAGATAGTGGGACCATCACTCGTGTTTCAAACTTAAATAAGGGCCATTGTGAGTCAGGAGAGCAGATTGAGATAAAGGGAACTGGGGCAGGGAAGGGGTGGGGGTTCAGATCTGAGGGATGTCAGGTGGTGGTGCAGCAGGACAGGTGAGGGGTAGGGTTCGGGTGCATTACAACATCAAGTGCTGGGAGGGGAGGTCTGGGGCATGTGCTGTCTCTGCTTCCAGAGGCAATTGAAGGTTCAAAATGGATAAGAGGGGTGTTGGTCAATAGTGGTGGTTTCAGATCCCAAAAGAATTGAGAGGGGAGAGGGGATATGTCAGATCAGCATCTGGGGGTCTGAGGGATGTGCTGTTGGAGGTGTGTGAGATAGGTTGAGGGTCAATTGAATGTGATTTGCAGATGCAGGTATTGGACTGGGGTGTACAAAGTTAAAAATCACACAACACCAGGTTATAGTCCAACAGGTTTATTTGGGAGCAATAGTTTTCTGAAAACTAGTGCTTCCAATTAAACCTGTTGGAGTATAACCTGGTGTTGTGTGATTTTTCACATCAATTGAATAATTATTGCAACAATCTGGAATTCAGCAAAACTTCCCCGTGAGAGGAACAGACTGACTTTAGGAAGAACATTCTGTCTGCACTTTGTTCTTTCTGCAAGTGCTGCTCAATTCCTTGCTGAGTTCTCTGCTGAATCACAGTAAAGGTTCCATTGGTCCAATGCACCAGTCAGGTAAGTGAGGAGCACTTTTCTTCAGTTAATGAGGAGCAAGAGGAACAAGCAGTTTGAAAGTTGGGATCCCACATCCAAAGACTGGCAATTTTTTACATTCCTGAACTTCTCAAATCATGTGCTCAGTAATTGCAAGCTCCTTTTCTTTAACATATATTTTCTTGCAAATATTTATTCCTTAAAAATGTTTTGCTGTAATAAAATGCTTAGAAGTGCATCACACTCATTTATCTGGATAGTCAACATGCTGACAACCTGAAACAACCTGTTTGGACTGTCACATAGTTAATTTTCAGGGACCCTCTTGTGGTGCAGTGGGAGCATCCTTACCCTTACCCAGGGAGGCCTGGGTTTAATAACATCTCTGAACAGGTTGATTAGAAAAATTGGTTAAAGAGAGAAAAAAATAATTTACTCATTACCTTAAGCAGTGGAACCATAAAAACTCAAAGCATAAAAGGGCATTTATTTGTCCCTTCATGTCTGTGCTGATACAGTCCAAAAATAATCCCATTTATTTCTTTCTTGTTTATACCTGTAATGCCTCAAATCCCTCTTTGCTTAAGAAATGCAATGTTTCCTATCTCCATTAAATCTTGTGCTAATTGGATTCTATGTTCGAGCAATCTTTTTAAGCTATGAAATTTCACCATACCATATCCCGTTAATGCCATTAACAAACTGAGTACTAACTCATTAACTGAAGAAAATAGTCTGTCACTAAAATCTACTAAAACTCTTCAAAATTCTGGAAATCTCTATTAAATCTCCTCCTAATCTTCTTTACTCAAGTGGAAATATTTGTAGTATCTTGAGCATCTCTTCATGATAATAATTTCCTATCACTGACATCAAAAGATTCACCAGAGCTTTAATGCTTTTTCTGTAATAAGGCAGATGCAAGGTTAAATCAGTTTGCCCCAGCATGCCAATATAATCTGTGACACATTGAGACAAACTGCTGTTCTGAATCAATTTCAGTTGTTCAGTCAGCTGTAGTCTACTGGTTCAGAGTACAGTAGACTGGAGATAAACTGACACACTTAGGCAACCTGCCTTAAATTCAACTGTTCATGAGTTCTACCAGCTTGGAATTCAAATGATGCTTTCAGTTCAAGGTAGCACCAGGTGGAATGAATCAGACCCTTGTGTTGAAAGGTTTAGGTCTATTGGTGTGCTTATGTGCTGCTGGAAGATGGGGATCCCCAGTGGAAGTCTCTCTATGCTAGATTTAATTTGATTTTGATTTGATTTCATTATTGTCGCATGTACCAAGATACAGTGAAAAGTATTGTTTTACGTGCTTTCCAGGCGAATCATGCCTTACATAAGTATATTTAGGATTAAAGAACAAAATGCAGAGTATTACAGCTACAGAGAAGGTACAGAGAAAGATCAATTCCAATATACGAGGGTCGAGAGTGTGTTGCTGGAAAGGCACAGCAGGTCAGGCAGCATCCGAGGAGCAGGAGAATTGACATTTCTGATGAAGGGCTTATGCCCGAGATGTTGATTCTCCCGCTCCTCGGATACTGCCTGACTTGCAGCGCTTTTCCAGCAGCAGACTCTCGAATCTGATCTCCAGTCCTCACTTTCTCTTACATACGAGAGGTTTTTTTTATTAGAATAGATTCCCCACAGTATGGAATCAGGCCCTTTGGCCCAACAAGTCCACACCGACCCTCTGAAGAGTAACCCACCCAGACCCATTCCCCTACCCTATATTTACTGACTATGGGCAATTTAGCATGGCCAATCCACCTAACCTGCACATTTTGGAATGGGGGAGAATTTGCAAACTCTACACAAACAGTCACCCAAGTCAGGAGTTGAACCCGGGTCCCTGGCGCTGTGAGGCAGCAGTGCTAATCGCTAAGTTACCATGCTGTCCAAAGGTCCATTCATAAATCTGCTAACAGCGGGGAAGAAGCTGTTCTTGAATCTGTTGGTATGTGTTTTCAAACTTTTGTATCTTCTGCCTGATGGAAAAGGGTGGAAGAGAGTATAAGTAGGGTGAGAAGGGTCTTTGATTATGTTTGCTGCTTTCCCAAGGCAGCAGGAAGTATAGATGGAGTCAATGGATGGAAGACTAGTTTTGAGATAGATTGGGCTGTGTCCTCTACTCTCTGTAATTTCTTGCTACCTTGGGCAGAGCAGTTGCCAAACCAAGCTGTGACGCATTTAGATAGAATGCTTTCTATGGTGCATCTATGAAAATTAGTCAGAATTATTGTGGACATGCTGGATTTCCTTAGCTGGGGTGGAGGGTTGGCGAGTTTTGAACAAACACTACATTGGTCAAACAGGCAGAAAACTAGCCACCAGGATACATGCGCATCAGCTAGCCACAAAAAGACATGACCCACTCTCACTAGTATCTTTACATACAGATGAGGAAGCATACCACTTCGACAGGGACAACATATTCGTCCTAGGACAAGCCAAACAGAGACACACACAAGAATTCCGAGATGCATGGCACTCCAACCGGAACTCTATCAACAGATGCATTGAATTGGAACCCATTTACCAGCCCCTGAGAAAAAGAACAGGAAATAACATCACCACAGGAAATGTTGTCACCAACCCAAGGAAACCTAAACACATAAATAGAAAGCGTGCCATAACAATAGTGCTTCATCTGGAGGCTCACTGATGATGTTACCTAGTATGGTGATGAAACATCTGAAAATGAACCTTCCAACTCAGTGAGCAAACCTACCTCCTGGGGTGGAGGGTGTTGCCTGCTCAGTCCCTCACAACCACAGATGGTAGCAGTTCACAGACTCCCAGCCCAACTGTTTACTTTGCAGTGCTGTGGAGCCTGCAGACCATGTTTACATTGGTTTGGGGTATTTTCACCCTCTTTTAAGTTCTTTGAAAAGTCTTTTGCTGTGTTTTTGGCTGCACTTCAGCCAGATGCTCCTGATCTTTGTACACCCGGTGCGGAGGTTGTGGAGGGGGGAGCAGATTGGAGGACCTCGTCATGGTCTGCTCCTGGGCCTGGACAGGTTGGCAATAAACAGGCCCAGGCAGTTGGATGTGGAGGGTGGACATCTCTGCCAACTGTCCGCCCCTATTCTGCGGTTATATTAGTGCTTGCATGTTCTTGGAGAAGTAACATGCAGTGTCCATCGATGGCTCTGAACTCCTTTAGAGAGAAGTGGGCACTGCAGGGAATGCTGTGCTTTCTTTCCTCCCCCCGATTCCATTTTGATTTTGTCCCTTCCTGCTTTCCCTACTTCTGCCCTTCACTTTTAATGGCTTGCATTGCCTTTATTAGGCTTTGCTTATGTTTTACTGGTAGTGGATACTAGATTAGGAAAAAAGCAGAACAGAAGTGATTTTGATGATGGGAAGGTGCTCAGTTGTGTATATTAACACTTCTGGGTGGGATGAGGGAAGAGAAAAAGGATGTGGGTTTTTTGGGCATACTTATTCACCACTGGGCAGTGGCAGATCCCCAGGGAAGGGCTCTCTCATACAATCCCTACAGTGTGGAAGCAGTCCATTTGGCCCACTTGTCCACACCAACCCTCTAAAGACCATCCCACTCTGCATTTCCCATGGCCAAACCTGCAGGTCTTTGGGAGGAAACCCACACAGGCACAGAGAGAATGTGTAAACTCCCCACAGTTGCCTGAGGGTGGACTTAAACCCGGGCCCCTGGTGCTATGGGCAGTAGTGCTTACCACTGAGCCACCACACCACCCTGTCAGACTTGGTCTATACTGGAGTCCTCCCTTTTTCCAACGGAGACCTCAGAGCAGTGGGTGTTATACGCAGCAGTCCCATACAGCCACCAGTTGCGGTGAGTTCACTCACTGTGGACGGACTGATACCTAACAAACGTTGTGTGTCAGAACGCTACTGGATAGAAAAGGAATAACGAAAGGTGTGAGTAAAGGTTTTTGCATTGCAGTGGTAGTGTCCCTTGGTTCAAGTCCCACTTGCTCCAAAGGTGCAAGTGGGACTTGAACCAAGGGACACTACCACTCTAATAAAGTCTTTAAGAACAAGCTGACTAAAAAGTAAGAAGAAAGGGTAGGTTTCTTGAACAGGGTGGCAAAATTTTGATCAAGGAAATATGCCAGTCTGGATTTAAATCGGTCTGCGTGGATCTTTTCAAAAACAGAATCCTTATCTGAAAGTCACTGTGACTAACATGATCATAGAATCCCTACAGTAGAAGCAGGCTATTCAGCCCATTGAGTCTACATCGACCCTACAACGAGCATCCCACCCTCCCTTCCCTATTCCTGCATTTCCCATGGCTAATCCACCTAATCTATACACCCCTGGACACTATGGACAATTTAATATGGACAATCCACCTAGCCTGCATAACTTTACGCTGCAGGAGGAAACCCATGCAGACATGGAGAGAATGTAGATACTCCACGCAGAGAGTCACCCGAGGGTGGAATCAAACCCGGGTCCCTGGTGATATGAAGCAGTAGTGCTAAGAAAGAAATGAAACTGGACAGACCACCCAGCATCGTCCCAGACACCTAAGACAACAATGGCAGAAACTGCCCTGTTGACCCTCCTTTCTAATATCTGGGCTAGTACCAAAATTGAGAGAGCTGTCTCATATACTATACAAGCAGCAACCTGTTGTACCTATAGAACATAGAACATAGAAAAGTGCAGCACAGAACAGGTCCTTCAGCCCACAATGTTGTGCTGATGATAAATCGTAATATAAAATAAAATAACCTACGCACCCCTCAATTCACTGCTGTTCATGTGCATGTCCAGCAGTCGCTTAAATATCCCTAATGACTCTGCTTCCACCACCACTGCTGGCAACGCAGTCCATGCATTCACGAATCTGCTTAAAGAACCTACCTCTGACGTCCCCTCTATACCTTTCCAATCAACAAATTTGAAGGTCCACAAATATCCCCTAACTTGATGATGGAAGAGCCCAAGATATCAGCACAAAAGACAAAGCTCAAATGTTTACAGCAATCTTAAGTCAGAAGTGCTAAATGGATGATCCATTTCATCCTCTTCCACAGATCCTCAGTCTCACAGATGCCAGTCTTCAGTCAAGGAATTCACTCCACGTGATATCAAGAAATGATTGGAGACATTGGATACTGCAAAGGCTACGGACTCTGACAACATTCCAGCAATAGCTCTGAAGACGTGCTCTAGAACTTGCCACTCACCAAGTCAAGCATTTCCAGTACAGTTACAACACTGGCATCTACCCGATAATGTGGAAAGTATATATTGTGCAGAAAAAGCAGAACAAATCCAACTTGCTTATTACTGCTCCATCTGTATACTCTTCATTATCAGTAAAATGATGGAAAGTGTAATCAACCGTGCTATCAAGGAGCATCTACTCAGCAATAACCTGCTCAGTGATAGAGAAAGTGAGGGCTGCAGATGCTGGAGATCAGAGCTGAAAATGTGTTGCTGGAAAAGCACAGCAGGTCAGGCAGCATCCAAGGAACAGGAGAATCGACGTTTCGGGATGCTGCCTGACCTGCAGCGCTTTTCCAGCAACACATTTTCAGCCCTGCTCAGTGATACCCAGTTTGGGTTCTTCCAGGACCACTCAGCTCCTGACCTCATTACAGGATTGTCAAACATGGACAAAAGAGCACAATTCCAGAAGATGAGAGTGACATGGTTGATATCAAGACTGCATTTGACCAAGTATGGCATCGAGGAGCCCTGGCAAAACTGGAATCAATGAGACTCGGGGGAGAATTCTCCACTGGTTGGAGTCATATCTGGCACATAAGAAGGTGGTTGTGATTGTTGGAGATCAGTCATTTCAGCTCCAGGATAACTCTGCAGAATTTCTTCAGGATAAAGTCCTCGGCCCAACCATCAACATCTGCTTCATCAATAACTTTCCCTCCATCATAAGGTCAGAAGAGAGGATATTTGCCGATGATTGCATAATATTCAGCTCCGTTCACAACTCCTCAGATACTGAAGCAGTTCATGTCCAAATGCAAAAATATCTGGACAATATCTGGCTTGGGCTGACAAGTGGCAAGTAACATTCTTGTCACACATATGTCAGGCTATGACCATTACCAATCAAAACCAATATAATCACTGCCCTGGACATTCAATGGTGTTAGCATCACTGAATTCACCACTATTATCATCCTGGATGTTATCATTGACCATAAATTCACCTGGCACAGCAAATAAATAGTGGCTACAACACCAGGTCAGAGCTAGGAATCCTGCAGCAAATAACTCAGCTCCTGACTCCTCAAAGCCTGTCCACCATCTCCAAGGCACAGGTCAGGAGTGTGATGGAATACTCCCATTTGCTTGGCTAAGTGCAGCATCAACAACGCTCAAGAAGCCTGACACTGTATAGGACAAAGCAGCCAGCTTGATTAGTATTGCATCCATAAGCACCCATTTCCTCCACCGCCAATGCTCACTAGCAGCAGTGTGTACCATATACAAGATGCACTGCAGAAATTCACCCAACATCCTTAGGTAGGACCTTCTAAACCCACAACAACTTCCAACTCAAGGGACAAGGGCAGCAGATAAATGGCACTACCATTTGCAAGTTCACCTCCAAGCCATTCACCATCCTGGTTTGGAAATATATCGCTGTTCCTTCACTGTCACTGGGTCAAAATCCTGGAACTACTTCCCTGAGGGCGTTGTACCTACAACACATGGACTGCAGCTGCTCAAGATGGCAGCTCACCACCACCTTCCCGAGGGCAACTAGGGATGGGCAATAAATGCTGGCCATCCAGAGATGCCCACGTCCCAAGAGTGAAATAAAAAGAGATTTTCTTGTATTGAAGAGAAAGGATAGTGTGAGAGGAGCAGTTGCAAATATACTTTCTTTATAGAAAAAAATATTAAACTCATTTAAAGTGCTTATGACTTCTCTGTTAACAAATATATACCCCAAAGTAGGGAGTTTCTTTTCAATAGGTTATTGTCTTAATGTTCAGGATCGAGAATAAATCTGTGCATTGCAGAGTTGCTATATTGCAAACAGTTTGTCTTCGGCTTCCAGCTTTTCCTGAACAGTGACGATTTGAAATTGGCTGTTCTTCAGATTTCTACTAACTGGCTGTGCCAGAAAATCTTGGAACTATTCAAAGCCCATTACATTTGCAAGTTTATTATCCTTCTACAGCTGGACAACATTTAAGATAAGAATCTAATTAAGAATTTCATGAACTAAAATAAACCCAAGAATGTGCATCCTTTCCTGAAAACTTAGCGGTTGTTTACATATTGCTGAAAGTGACAGGCATGTTAGTAGAGTGGTTAAGAAGGTATAAGGGACATTTGTCTTTGTCAGTCAAATCATAGATTTTAAAATCAGGGAGGTGAGTTTGGAGCTGTACAGAACTTTGGTTAGGTCATAGCTGGAGTATTGTGTGCAGTTCTGGTCTCAGCACCATAGGAAGGATGTGATTGTATTGGAAGGGATGCAGAAGAGATTCATCAGGTTGTTGCCTGGGATGGAGCATTTTAACCATGAAGAGAGGCTGGATAAGCTCAAGTCGTTTTCTTTGGAGCGTAGAATGTTGCAGAGAGAACTGGCAGAGGTGTATATGATGAGCAGCATGGTCAGGTTGGATAAAAAGTAGCTGTTCCCCTTAGTTGAAGGATGAATAACAAGGGGGTATAATTTTAAAGTGAAAGGCAGGAGGTTTAGGGAGGACTTGAGGAAACCTTTTTCATCCAGAGAGTGCACTGATTAGGAGAGGGTTTTAGGTCGATAATCTCACAGCGTTTAAAAAGTTTAAAATCGCACAACACCAGGTTATAGTCCAACAGGTTTATTTGGAAGCACTAGCTTTCTGAGCGCTGCTCCTTCATCAGGTGGCACAACCACTTCATGAAGGAGCGGCACTCCGAAATCTAGTGCTTCCAAATAAATCTGTTGGACTATAACCTGGTGTTGCATGATTTTTAACTTTGTACACCAGAGTCTAACACCAGCACCTCCAAGCCTTTAAAAAGTACTTGGATAAACACTTGAAGTGTGATAACATTCAACGCTATGGGCTTGTGGCTAGGAAGTAAGACTAGTATAGGCAGTGGCATATTTTTAGCAGAACAGATTGGGTGGGCTAAAGGAGCTTACCTGTATGATTCTATGATTCAACGTAATATTTAGTTCATGGTTCATGTGTTTTAGTTTCTTCTTGTTTTCGAAATTAACATTTAACCTTAAAAACATGGGATAAATGAAATCAAAATACACCTTTACATTTTAAGATGCAGGGTCACATTTAAGCGTCTTTATGTTTCAGGCTTTGAGTCAAATTCATATGCATTATCACAAACCTAAAGGACCAACGTTGCTAGCTTTAAGGCACTTAATCTTTAATGACTCAAAGTATCATGTGAATACAATGTTATGACTCTGCCAGGGGGCTTGTCTGGTCAGAGTTAGCGTGCTGCACGTATGGAGTTCTGTTGTTCTTCTGTATTTGTCTGCATTTTATCTTATAATGTGTTTTACTGTTTTGAATAAACTAACCCATGGCCTTAAAATAAATTGTCAAACTCAGTGCTCAGTCCAAAGGGGTTGCAGAGTGCCCAATGTAAAAAAGAGGGAGTTCTTCAAGTTCATGTGAGTTTTAGTGGAACGCAGCTGTCGGTCAAGGACAAATGTCAATAAAGTAACAAATTGAAGAATTAAAAAGCCTTGCCTTCCGAAGCTCAGAGTCATGTTTGCAGTCTGAAAGGAACTGTGTTGAAAAGATGTAGAGGAGACTGTATCAGCAAGTACAATACACTATTTTTTCCCCTTTATTCATTGATAGGATGAGAGCACTGCTGACTAGATAGCATTTATTGCCTATCCCTAATTGCTGAGAGGGCAGTTAAAAGTCAACCCCATTGCTGTGGGTCTGAAGTCACATGTAGGCCAGACCAGGTAAGGATGGCAGATTTCCTTCCCTAAAGGGCATTAGTGGACCAGACGGGTGTTTCCCTGCCAATTTGGCAATGGATTTATAGTATTCATTAACTTCTTAATTCCAGATATTTAATGAACTCAAACTCCACCATCTGCCAAATACCTAACCTGCACACCTTTGGACTAAGGGAGGAAACTGGAGCAAACCCATATAGACATGGGGAAAACTTCACACAGACAGTCGCCTGAGACTGGAATCGAACCTGGGATCCTGGCACTGTGAGGCAGCAGTGCTAACCACCGAGCCACTGCAGTGCCCTCAATCTGTAAAATTATTTACTGCAGAAGGCTATTGAGTCTGGATTATTTAGTATATTTAGGGTTGATCCCAGGTCCCCAGAATGTTATCTGGGTCTCTGGATTAACAGTCCAGCCACTAGGCTTTTGCCTCATCTGTTGGAAGAAGTATATTGCTGTTTTCTCTGGAAGGAGTGTTTCAGGTCTTGGGCACTGAGGAGAGAGGAAGTCATGAAAAGGCTAGCGTTATGCTTCCTATACTTTCATGGAAATGTGCTGCAGTAAGAGGACTGTGTGTCAAGTGAGATTGAGAAATGGACTGGGATGCTGTGAAGAGAAAACTCCCTTTGGGATGCTGTCAGAAGAGGACTAGAGATGTTGGTGGAATCGCGCATAAAGTTGCAGAAATAGTGGAAGCTATCCCATGGAATGTGGAAAGTGGAAAGTGAGGATGAGGGTAATCCTTAAATGGATCAGACACAATCAAGATACCCTATCAACCACAATAAGGGAATGTGGGAGGGGGTCCTAAGTTGAAGAAAAAGAAAGGAAATTCAGAAGTGCGGATCTGGAAGGTTGTACCATTGGGACAGGTAGGGTGAGCAAACTGAGAGAATGGAGTTTTTAAATGATAGTGTCATCACTGTAGCTGTGACATGCAGTGGGCTTATAATGAATGTTTATTGATAACCTATCCTGAGAATTTGATACAGAGAATTTAAAGAAGGAAGTGTTGGAGATAGACCATGTGATGTTGAGAAAGCAGTGCAATTGTAGCAAAGCTGACGTTTTCCAATTGGACGTGATAGCAGGAAGTGGCGCTGCTACAGTCATCAATGTAAAAGGGGAACAGTTGAGGAAGGAGGTTTGAGAAGGTTTGAAACAAGAAATATTTCTTTTTACTCCACATGGAGACAGTTGCTGCAATGTGAATACCCATAGCAGCATCTTTTATTTGGAAATAGCGAAAGAAGTAAAAAGAGAGGTTATTCAATGGGACAAGATCTATCATGTGGAGGAAGATGGTGGTGAATGGAAACTGGTTGGATCTTCATTTAAGCAAGAAATGACAGGACTTAGGCCATGCTGGTGGGGAATGGGGTTACAGAGGACATAGGTAAAAACAAGGAGTGCAGATGCTGGAAACCAGATTCTAGATTAGAATGGTGCAGGAAAAGCACAGCAGGTCAAACAGCATCCGAGGAGCAGGAAAATCGACTTTTCAGGCAAAAACCTTTAATCAGGAATAGAGGCAGAGAGCCTGCAGGTGGAGAGATAAATTACAGAGGAGATAGCCAGTGCCTGGAGGATAAGTTTGAATGCATCATTGGTTTCACCTTTCCTGCCTTGCTTTCATAAAGGCTGAGAGGCATAGGATCAGGAATAGACCATTTGGCCTTTCAAGCCTGCTCAAGCATTCAATATGATCATGTCCATTCATCCAAACAAGTACCTTATTTCTGTTTTCTCCCCATATCCTTTGATACCTTTAGATCTAAGAACTATATCTCCATCTTTCTTGGAAGGCTTCAATATTTTTGCCTCAACAGTTCCCTGTGCTAGGGAATTCCACAGGCTCACCATTCTGTGGGTGGAGAGAAGTTTTCTCATCTATAACCTAAAAGGCCTACTTCTTATTTTGAAACCATGACTCTTGGTTCTGGACTCTCTGGTAATCCTGCATTTACCCTATTAGCATTTGATAGATTTCTATGAGATCGCCCTTCGTTCTTCTAAACTTCAGTGAATTTAGTTCTAAACAATCAAGTATCTCCCTGCACATTAGTCCTACCCTCCCAGGAATTAGTCAGGTAAACATTCATTCCACTGTCTCTAGAGTCAGGACATCCTTCCTCAAACAAGGAGAGCAAAACTGCATGCAGTATTCCAGGCGTAGTCCTTCCAATGCTATGTGCATTTGTAGCAAGACATCCCTGCTCGAATACTCTCGCTATGAACACCAACATACCATTTGTCTTCTTCATTGCTTTGCATCATTAAACTGCTTCCTGCCTTGGATACTGCCAGTCGCTTATGCCAACACTAACCATGACTTCTTGGTTTTCTCAACCAGTTTCTTCCTTCTGTTGCTAGGGAACGGTATCTACCTCCGGGTCCTCATAGTAGCACATTACGGGAGGTGTCCATGTAGCCGCCTGCAATCTTTGACTGTTAATCTTCCATTGCAAGATTCCCTTCTCTCAGCTATGGGCCCCACCCGCTCTTCTGAGCAAAACTGCACATTAAAATTCATCCTCAATCCTGCACGGCCTGCTGGTCAACCAGATTGAATCCCTGGCAAATGTTTCAACTGTGAAAATTTCCATGCCAGCAGCATGAATTTGTAAGACACACGGAATGGATTAGGCTGTATTTTTAAGACTTAGATATGTTAAACTAGGTGTCATGTTAAAACCAAATTGAAAGAGTCGCTCAAAGAGAGAAGGTAATTTCACTTTCACTTATTTGAAATGATCAGATTGGCCACTGGTTTCACCACTCACTGAATCTTACTTTCCATTAATCTTCTGACCGCAGAACCACTCTCATTGCCAATTCTTGTTTTCTTGGCATACATGAAATGTCTTGTTTCCACTTAGTATTTTGGCTGCTGAAATCTACAACCATTTCTTTGCAATTTCTAAAATTGACTATTCCAATATGTTCCTCGCTCACCTCCCATTTTTTGCACTGCAGAATTTTGAACTAATCCATAATGATCCACATTCTAACTCATGCCAAATTCCACTGACCAATGACTCCTGGGTTTGCTGACATACTTTTGCAAAGCTTTGATTTTTAAGTTCTCATCCATGTTTCCAATTCTTTCCAAGATGTCACTGGTCCCTATCTATGAATTTCCTACAACACTCCAAAATACCTTCTCTCCTCCCTTTCTGGCCTCTTGCAAATCACCATTTTCCTTTGGTGACCATGTCTTCAGTGGCTGAGAACTGTGGTTCTGAAAATTGCTCCTTCAACTTCTTTAGATTGTGACTCCTCCTTCTCAAACGCTATCTCATTGACTTAATATTGAGTTCAGCACCTTCAGATTGTGATGTTGGTCAGTGGCTTTCAAACCAGAAATCAGATTTTCCCAAATAAATAGCAAGTTCAATATTGCAACAACTGTAGCATTTGCTGTATTAGTAGAAAGTGAAGACTGCAGATGCTAGAGATCAGAGTTGAGACTGTGGTGCTGGAAAAGCACAGTAGGTCAGGCAGCATCCGAGGAGCAGGAGAATCGACGTTTTGGGCATCAGCCCTTCATCAGGAAGGGCTTCATCCTGATGAAGGGCTTATATCCCAAACATGTCTATTCCTTCCTTTTCTTTTAGCTTTACTTGTGGCATTCTCTGTCACAGTGTCCTCGCTGCCCTCCCTCCACTCCAATGGGACTATCTGTTCACACCATTGTTCTGTAATTCTCACATTCTGATCGCTTAATCTGCATTGTCAGTAGCCTCTTCCCTCCAGCTCTCCACCACCACCACACCACTCCGCCGTCCCCCAATCAATTGTCTTAATGCTGCCCCCTCCACACTTCACATCATCTAGACTTGAAATGTTAGTTTGCTCTCTCTCCATGGATGCTTCCTGACCTGCTGTGATTTCCAACATTTTTTGTTCTCATTCACCAGCCTTTAATCATCTGTCTAATGTGGCTTGCTGTTAAATTTTGTTTGATATTGCTCTTGTGAAGTGCTTTGGAATGTATATCTATGTCATAAGTATTATGCAATTGCAAATTATATTTGTTGAGCTGTATGATCCAACTAATCTGATCCTATCAATTTTCTGAACGATTGTCCGATTTTCTTTAAATTAACCTGAAGACTTGATGGGACTCCATCAACAAAATACCTCCAGAAATTTGCTGATATGCAATCTATGGATTTTTAGGTATTTATATTTATAGGAAGAAATCGCAAGTAGTTGATTAGCTCAGATGGTTGGTTGCAATGCAGGGTGGTGATAGCAACTTTGATTCAATTCCTGCACTGGCTGAGGTTACCATGCAGGACTCCCCTTCTCAACCTCTCCCTTTGCCTGCTGTGGGGTGATCCTCAGGTTAAGTTGGCACCAGTTGCTTCTCTCTAATGAGAGGGTGGGATCATGGTGACAAAAAAAAAATGCAAGGTACATTTATATAGCTGCTCCAAAGCAGCAAACACTTGCAAGAATTAAAGTGCAATGTAGCAGATGCAGGTCAGACAGCATCCGAAGAGCAGGAGAATCGATGTTTTGGACATAAGCCCTTCATCAGGATGAAGCCCTTCCTGATGAAGGGCTGACGACCAAAACGTCGATTCTCCTGCTCCTCAGATGCTGCCTGACCTACTGTGCTTTTCCAGCACCACAGTCTCAACTCTGATCTCTAGCATCTGCAGTCTTCACTTTCTACTAATACAGCAAATGCTACAGTTGTTGCAATATTGAACTTGCTATTTATTTGGGAAAATCTGATTTCTGGTTTGAAAGCCACTGACCAACATTTACCAGTGAAACTACTGGCAAGGCTGACTGCAGCAGAGTCTTTTTATTTCAAGGATATACATATTTAGTCAGTTTGCAGTTGATGGATTCCACAGTTGGGATCCACCTAGAATTCGTTGAATGAAATTCTTGCACTTAGTCTTGCTTCTCTATTGGGATATTCTCAAGCTACTGGTATGTCAATTCACTCATGTTTCCATTGCTTCCGGACGAGCAGCAGCAAGTCATTTCATAATGTGGTTTTTCAAATAATCCTTTACCTCTGCCATTGCGTGTGTGTGTGTGTTTGTGTGTTTGTGTGTATGTGTGTGTGTGTTCGTGTGTGTGTGTTTGTGTGCATGTGTGTGTGTGCGTGTGCGTGTGTGTGTGTTTGTGTGTGTGCGTGTGTGTGTTTGTATTGGCAAGATTCAGAGAAACACATAATTCATTGCAAAATAGAACAATCGTGCAACTACTTGCTGTTCAAATAACCATATGCCTGAGCAATTGTTCAGTGTGTTATACACAACTGTTGAAAATGTAATAAAAACATACAATTCATAAATTTGCCTGATTTATGGAAATATACTTATTATTGTTATCATTAAAGCTACTTATTTGTTCTCTTTTATTCTTTTCTTTACAATTTTGTATCAAAGACAAATCACATATTCAGGACTTTTACATATGCCTGTTTTAAGTTCCAAATAGTTCTCTGTTTCTTCAACCTGTATATATTTTTCTCCACTCCATTTCATATGCATTTTATCTAATTAGGAATCTCGTGCCCCTTAACTGACAATTCTGCTGCTAAAGATGTCATCCTGTAGCTCAGGTTCCAAGTTGGCAAAATCGTCAATAGTAGTACACAACATATTGTGTGCTTCAGTTTGCTGCCAATCCACAGTGTATTTGACCAAATGTTTACATTTTAAAATGCAGGGGTGTCTAGGCTGCAAAAAATGTCACCAGTTCTTGTGCTATCTCCACTCGGCTAAACACAGGAATAAACACCCTAGGTTTGAATTTTCTCCCCTCCCATCATCATCCGCCCCTCACCCCATATCACCCTCCCACCTCCCAACTATTCTCCTGTGCAAAGCACAAACATTTTGGTATTCATATCCAGGACAAGTGTAAAAATGGTCTGCAGTCTCAGGGAAGTTGTTAATCTATTCTTGGTTTAGGTTGTAGCTGACATCATAGCTCAGTGGAAAGGGATTTACTGAGGGAAAATATGATAAAGACCAACAAATGATACATTTCATCCTTGATATTTGGACACAAAACATGACACAATTATTACCTGAAGATAAACGCAGCTAAAATGTAGGCTTCAAAAGTATACATACACTACCTTAAAAATATTTTGGGCTTGGTTTGTGGTAAATTTTTTTTTTTAACGAACTGCTGAATTAGTGTCATTTATCTTTCCATGCTGCCTATATCCATTTGTTTCAAATGACTCGCAATGGGTTATAATTTCACTGCCCTTCATTTGAATTTGATGTTTTGTTTGTTTGAGATGAGAAGGAAAATGTATTCAGGATCCTTGGGCTGCCCAGGACCGATTCAAAAAGCAAAGGTTGTTTTGGCCAAAAGGGAAAACAGGTGCTGAATGAGTACAGCTCTTTCAGACCTACCTGTTTAAAGAAATGGACTTAGCATACAATTCTGTTCCGAATTGTTGATCACCATAATTTGAACTTCCATCCATACAGTGTTGGCCATTCAGCCCAACAAGTCCACACGGACTATCTGAAGAACATCCTGCCCAGACTCACCTTCCCCCAACCCCTGAGCCTATAATCCTGCATTTTCCATGGCTAATCCACCGAACCTATGCATCCCTAAACACCTTGTGCAATTTAGCATGGCCAGTCCACTGAACCTGCACATCTTTGGGCTGTGGGAGGAAACCGGAGCACCCGGAGGAAACCCACGCAGACACGGGGAGAATGTGCAAACTGCACACAGACAGTAACTGAGGCTGGAATTGAACCCAGGTCCCTGGTGCTGTGAGCCACAGTGCCAACTTACAAAGAGGTGCTGAATGAGACATCTTGAGTGCACTCAAATGTTGTTCAAACAAAACAGTCCCAGGAGGAATTGCATCCACTTTCCAGGATAGGCTCAGTCTGGGACACAGTAATATGTGGGAAGACAGCCCAGGAACCATGGGATAGGGAATCACAAGTTCTCAGATGTGTTAATTGAAGTCTTGATTGAAGAGTCCTAAATTGCCTGTAGTGTCCAAGGATGTGTCGGCCAGATGGAGTAGCTCTGGTAAAGTTGGAAATACGGGAATAGGGTGAGTTTTTGGATCTGGGTAAGATGCTCTTCGGAAGGTTGACGTAGTCTCGGTAGGCCGAATTGCCTCTTTCTGCACTGTAGGGATTCTGTGATTGTATTACATGATTCTAAGAGGTTCTGAGGAAAAATGATGTTCTTGACATTTTCTTCTGCAGATAAGTACTGTTCTTTCTGTCCAGTTCTCATCTGGACCAAGAGAAATCGCTGAGAGACTGTGTGTGTGCAGCATGAAGGACAGCAAGCCATCGCTATCCATGACAACATCAAAAGCAGGCAGCCTGAGACCTCCTGAAGAGCAGCTGAGGTAGTGGAGATTGAGTACTTTTAGGGAGAGTGAACTCAGCATGGGCAAGCATTTAAAAAAGACTGTCGGACTTTTAACGTTTCATTCAACGCTAAGAAGGACTGTGATGTTTAACTTGTAACTTTATTTCTTTACTTTTTTTGACTTTACACCTAAGATTTTGTACCAAGGTACCTTAGTAACCTAAGATGGTGTCAGGAATAGAGTCATAGAGCCATAGAGATGTACAGCATGGAAACAGACCCTTCGGTCCAACCCATCCATGCCGACCAGATATTCTTACTCAACCTAGTCACACCTGAAAACACCTGGCCCATATCCCTCCAAACCCTTCCTATTCATATACCTATCCTAATGCCTCTTAAATATTGCAATTGTACCAGCCTCCACCACTTCCTCTGGCAGCTCATTCCATACATGTACTACCCTCTGTGTGAAAAAGTTGCCCCTTAGGTCTCTTTTATACCTTTCCCCTCTCACCCTAAACCTATGCCCTCTAGTTCTGGACTCCCCAACCCCAGGGAAAAGACTTTGTCTATTTACCTTATTCATGCCCCTCATAATTTTGTAAACCTCTATGAGGTCACTCCTCAGCCTCCGACGCTCCAGGGAAAACAGCCCCAGCCTGTTCAGCCTCTCCCTTTAGCTTAAATCCTCCAACCCTGGCAACATTCTTGTAAATCTTTTCTGAACCATTTCAAGTTTCTTAACATCTTTCTGATAGGAAGAAGACCAGAATTGCACGCAATATTCCAACAGTGGCCTAACCAATGTCCTGTACAGCCACAACATGACCTCCCAACTCCTGTACTCAATACTCTGACCAATAAAAGAAAGCATACCAAATGCCTTCTTCACTATCCTATCTACCTGCGACTCCACTTTCAAGGAGCTATGAACCTGCACTCCAAGGTCTCTTTGTTCAGCAACACTCCCTAGGACCTTGCCATTAAGTGTATAATTCCTGCTAAGATTTGCTTTCCCAAAATAAAGCACCTCGCATTTATCTGAATTAAACTCCATCTGCCACTTTTCAGCCCATTGGCCCATCTGTTTTAATCTGAGGTAACCCTCTTCGCTGACCACTACACCTCCAATTTTGGTGTCATCTGCAAACTTACTAACTGTACCTCTTATGCTCGCATCAAAATCATTTATGTAAATGACAAAAAGTAGAGGACCCAGCACCGATCCTTGTGGCACTCCACTGGTCACAGGCCTCCAGTCTGAAAAACAATCCTCCACCACCATCCTCTGTCTTCTACCTTTGAGCCACTTCTGTATCCAAATGGTTAGTTCTCCCTGTATTCTGTGAGATCTAACTTTGCTAATCATTCTCCCATGGGTTCCCTTGTCGAACGCCTTACTGAAGTCCATATCGATCACATCTACCACTCTGCCCTCATCAATCCTTTTGTTACTTCTTCAAAAAACTCAATCAAGTTTGTGAGAGATGATTTCCCATGCACCAAGCGATGCTGACTGTCCCTAATCAGTCCTTGCCTTTCCAAATACATGTACATCCTGTCCCTTTGGATTCCCTCCAACAACTTGCCAACCACCGAGGTCAGGCTCACTGTCTATAGTTCCTTGGCTTGTCCTTATCACCCTTCTTAAACAGTGGTACTAAATTAGCAAACCTCCAGTTTTCTGGCACCTCACCTGTGACTATCGATGGTACAAATATCTCAGCAAGATGCCCAGCAATCACTTCTCTAGCTTCCCACAGAGTTCTAATGTACTTCTGATCAGTTCCTGGGATTTATCCATTTTTATCCGTTTCAAGACATCCAGCACTTCCTCCTCTGTAATCTGGACATTTTGCAAGGTGTCACTATCGATTTTCCTACAGTCTATAACTTCTTTATCCTTTTCCACTTTAAATACTGATGCAAACTACATATTTAGTATCTTCCCCATTTTCTGCAGCTCCACACAAAGGCCGCCTTGCTGATCCTTGAGGGACCCTGTTGTCTCCCTAGTTACCCTTTTGTCCTTAATATATTTGTAAAAATCCTTTGGATTATCCTTAATTCTATTTGCCAAAGCCATCTCATGTCCCCTTTTTGGCCTCCTGATTTCCCTCTTAAGTATACTCCTACTGTCTTTATACTCTTCTAAGGATTCACGCAATCTATCCTGTCTGTACCTTACATATGCTTCCTTCTTCTTCTTAACCAAACCCTCAATTTCTTTACTGAAAATATGTTGCTGGAAAAGCGCAGCAGGTCAGGCAGCATCCAGGGAACAGGAGAATCGACGT
>NC_057722.1:69034563-69063604 GCF_004010195.1 Chiloscyllium plagiosum | reverse complement strand
GTGCAGGTCACTTCTACCCCAAAAGAGATTCCAATGATCCAAAAAAGTGAATCCTTCTCCCATACACCAGCTCCTCAGCCATGCATTCATCTGCTCTATCCTCCTATTCCTGCCCTCACTAACTTGTAGCACTGAGAGTAATCCAGATATTACTATTCTCAAGGACCTCCTTTTTAAATTCCTGCCTAACTGTTTGTAATCTCCTTTCAGAATCTCAACCTTTTCCCTTCCTATGTCATTGGTTCCAATGTGGACAATGACCTCTTGCTGTCCCGTCTCCCCCGTGAGAACATTCTGCACCCTCTTTGAGACATCTTTGATCCTGGCACCAGGGAAGCAATACACCATTCTGCTTTTTCGCTGCTGGCCACAGAAACGTCTGTCTGTACCTCAGACTAGAGAATCCCCAACACAATTGATTTCTTGGAACCCAATGTACCCCTCATTGCATTACAGCCTGTCTCAATACCAGAAACATGGCTGTTCGTGCTACGTTCCCCTGAGAATCCATCACCCCCTACATTTTCCAAAACAGCATACCTCTTTGAAATGGACTCCTGCACTAGGTGCCTACCTCTCTTACCTTTCCTGGAGTTAACCCATCTATGTGACTGTATCTGAGACGTCCCCCCTTCCTATAACTGCCATCCATCACATACTGTTGATGTTGCAAATTCCTCATCGCTTCTAATGTCTCTCCAACCGATCCATTCGATCTGATAAGATTTGCAACCAACAGCATTTATGGCAGATATAATCCGTAGTAACCCTTGAAATCTCTTTAAACTCCCACATCTGACAAGAAACACATATCACTGTACTCAAAGCCATTTTTGCTCCTTCGCAATCTAAAAACCCGAAAACTAACATCGTCTTATTCCTCTACAAACACTGCCCTAGGTTAAATTAATAGTTATGGCTTATATTTTAAGTTTAATCAAGAGACATATCTCCAAAAACAGAACCCACTCTACTCACTACTGCAGACTTTCTGTAGGCCACACTTGAAACAACAATTCACTTTTCTGATTCTGTGCTGTGAACTTCGCCCAACAGTTCCTCCAAGATCAGTTGTTAATTTTCCCAGACACACTCTGATGTCCAGCGATACATGAATTCAAACAGCAAAGGCAGTGTCAGTTTCTTTCTTTCTTTCTCTCTCTCCTGCACTGACCTCACCATGTGCTTCCTTTGTCTGTTCTTCTCCCTTTTAAACTGCTATTGTTTTGACTTTTGTTTCTTGGAAGCAATTTATATTTTTCACTGTCCTCCTATACTTCTGTTCTTGAGTACACATGACAATAAAATTTAATTCTAATTCTAATTTTAATTCTAATTCTATTCCCTTCCCCTGGTGATTCCTGTAAGGCATAAACTCTAAGATGGTTCTGAGAGGTGACATTACAAACTACACTCATTCAAATGCACGTGACAATAAAGGTTATTCTATTTTAAGCCGTGTAATCGAGTCAAGTTGCATGGCATTTATGCTTTTTAGATGAAGACATCAGAGGATTTCCAGAATAGATGTTGCTAGATTGCTGATGGAGTCAAAACAAAGTATCCTGAAAGTTTCACAAAGTGTTTCAGTGATCCTCCTCAGAGCTCCAACAGCAAGTGAACATGAAATGACATGTATCCCTTAAAGGAGAGCTTGAAATCCTTATAACCTTTTTAAGTAAATCTTTGTTCACTCAATAACAGATCATCATGAGGAGACTGGGCTAGAAACTAAAGAGAGACTTAGACTTGTGAGTGCCTTTGATGACTGATAGCCCAAAAAGCTGTGTAGCCAAATAAATACTCCTGAAAACTGGTCCTTGCAATCCTGTATGAAACAGCAGTCAATTTGTAAATAACAAGACCCCACAAATAGCGATGAGATCACAACCAGACTTTTTTCCAATGAAGTTCGTTGAAGGCAAAGAATGAACCAAGAATGTTTCCAGCAGTCCTCAACTGCATCCATGTGTCCCTTGCATTCATTTCAGAGGGACAGGTGCAGGAACTACAAGGGTTTCCACTCAGTAAATCATGCAAGTTAAGGCATGACGATATCAGGATGTTCATCTCAGTGAATGCCCACTATCTTGGTAACAGCCATGAAGTCTTCATCCTTTGCCAAAATGCTTTAAATGCCATCGCAATTTTCCCAGAAGAAAAGACTGTTCTACAGTTGGCTTCTAACCCCTTTCTGCTACCTCACCAAGTAAGAAAGGCAGGCTATAGTGAAAGCCATGGAAGCGCTCATAACATCACAAAGGAGACAATCAGTTTTATAAGCAACGCTTCTGCTGCCTGAACAACACCAGGTTACATTAGCATTTCAAGACTGTGACAGACAGATTTTAATCAGTATAGGAATTAGGAACTAAGGGTAAAGCCAACAAAGTGGTATTGAGGATTGTCAGATCAGTCATGATCTCATTTGATGGCAGAGGAGATTCGATAGGCTGAAGAGCCTCCTTATGCTTCTATATCGTATGTCATTGTGATATATGTCAGGGAGGGTTCAAGTAATAGAGATATACTGCATGGAAACAGACCCTTTGATCCAACTATTCCAGATATCCTAGATAAATCTAGTCCCATTTTCCAGCACATGACCCATAACCCTCTCAACTCTTCCTGTTCACATACCCATCCAGATGTCTCTTAAATGTTGTAATTGTACCGCCACCACTTCCTCCAGCAGCTCATTCCATACATGCACCACCCTCTACATGAAGTCATTGCCCCTTAGGTCCTTTTTAAATCTTTTCCCTCTCACCTTAAAATTGTGCCTTCTAGTTTTGGATTTCCCTACTCTGGGGAAAAGACCTTGTCTATTTACTCTATCCATGCCTCTCATAATTTTATAAACCTCTATAAAGTGACACCTCAGCCTCTAATGCTCTAGGGAAAACAGCCCCAGCCTATTCAGCATCTCCCTATAGCTCAAACCCTCCAACCCTGGCCATATCCGTGTAAATATTTTTTGAACTCTTTCAAGTTTCACAACATCTTTCCAATAGCAGGGAGACCAGAATTGGACAGAGTACTGCAAAAGTGACCTAACCAATGTCCTGTACAGCTGCAACATGACCTGCCAACTCCTGAAAGGCTGATGACTATCTGTCAGGGATATGCAGTAGGCCTTAAAGGAAGCCATCAAACAGCTCTGGCCCCCTGATGCCTTACTTCAGTTAATGTCTCTTCAGCTTGGGCAGCAATGGGGCTGGTCAAAGCAGTCCAATTGATTGGCACCTCAACCACAAACATCCACTAAGTCCGCCACTGACACTTAGCAGCAGCAGCAGTATGTACCATCTACAAGATGCACTGCAGAAATTCACCAAGGCTTCATAAACAAACCCCTGCCAGCTGCCATCAGACAAGGACAGCAGATACATGGGAACACATTCATCTGCAAGTTCCTCTCCAAACCATTCACCATCCTGATTTGGAAAAATATCGCCATTCCTTTAAAGTCACTGGGTCAAACTCCTAGCACTCCCCACCCACCCCACTTCCCACCCCACCAATACCTTGTAGGTCTATCTACAGCACACAAGATGCAGCAGTTTAAGAAGGTAGCTGACCACCAACTTCTCAAGGGCAGCTAGGGACAGGTAATAAGTATTGGCCTAGCCAGTGGTGCCCATGTCCCATGATTGAGTATCAAAAACAGAAAACAACCTGAATTGGCTGGCTGACAGAAAACAGCAAGAGCTCTGGCTGAGACGCAATCATGAGAAAGCAAACACTACTATACTGAGAGAGGACAATGGGTTCATTCTCCCTGATACCATAGTCACTACCCTCATTATCTCAGTAATCTGTTGGAGGACATATTGTTGAACACCTGAAAGAATAAAAATAGCTTTTGAAAACTGAGATCCTCAGCATGATGGTAGCAGTCTGAACCATCAGGTCTACAAAGGACACTACATGTGTTGGAACTATATTCACTGGAATTAGAGAAATGAGGGACGAATCTCATAGGAACCTATAGAATTCCAACAGGACTACACAGGGTAAATGCAGGAACTATGTTCTTGATGATCAGGGTTCACAGCCTAAGGATATTTTGGGTTGTCATTTAGGACTGAGATGAGGAGAAATGTCTAAATGAGTTAGTGCAATAGCCATGATCATATTGAATGGTGGAGCAGTTTCAAAGGACTGAGTGTTGTTATTTTCTGTGTTTCACCCATGAATGTCATGACCTTCAGAGATATTCTATCTTGACTGTGCTGGAAGATGTGACATTGGCCACCAGACCCTTCGACAAAGCCATCATGGATTTGTTTATCACTTGACAATACTGGGATCCAAACTTTGCACAATGCCTTGTGCCATGTTGGAGCTAGAATATTCAGTACTCTTGACAGAGACTGGACACTCTCTGGAAGTTCTTCCAATGCGCACGGCACTCAATGTGCATTATCATCAGCCTTCTACTGCACAACATCCCATTGTAGACTTCATCAGCATGTCCTCTACAGAACCCTTCTATGGCCTCATCCTCTGGGGAGTTGGGACATAAGCCATCCTTTTTCCTGGTTTGGCAGCAGCCAACTCCTGCTTAGTGACTTACTATATGCTGACTCCAACTCCAAACTATCCTCTCACATTCAGCCTGTTTGGAGCTGCTCCCTGGCAATGTCAGACACCTCCTCATCACTTTGCTTTTACTATTCCTCTTCGTTCCATTGAGGATCTAGCACTAGTTTTTGGACATTTGAAAATATAAAAGCAGAAGGGAGGGTGGGGAAAATAGCAGGAGGTAAAGAGCTACATCATCTGCAGCTTCCAACTCATGCCATATCTCAAAATGAGGGTGAGGAGATCATTGAGCAGAGGCATTAAGTAGTCATCTTGATATGTCCCATATGTAAGGTTCCACATGTGATATGGACCAGATGATGCAGGACACTATCACCAAGCGGGTACCAACGAGAATGGGGCTTGCACCAGTAACTCAACTGTTCTCTAGGTCTCCTTGATGTTATGGGGCATCTCCTGCAAACGAATGTAACTGATTGCCTGGCACTGTGTTTGGGTGATACTCCTGCCAAAACTGAGTAGCTGGCGGATGTACAGGCAGTGAGAGGTGGATGTGAAGTTGGCAGCGTGGGTAGGTATGTGTGGGTGAGGTAGCAGTGAGCATTGAGTGCAAGTAAGAGCTGCTGGATGAGTAACTGTGGGTTCTACATTGCGCAACCTGCACATTTAGTGATGAGGTGGGTCTAAGAGAAGATGTAAAGATGGATTTACTCACCTTGGCCACCCATTTGGGGCCTCTTCCTTCTTTTTTGACACAACTGCCATGTCTTTCGGACACAATTCAAGGGATTTACCTCTCCCCTGCAGCCTGCTTCCATGAAAGCACAATACAAACATATGAGCAAGGAATAAGAAGAGGCCACTCAGCCCTTCATGCCTGTTCATTCTGCCATTTGCTTCCCTAACCCTCACATTTGGTCTTAGACTCATAGTCATAGAGTCATACCACATGGAAACAGATTCTTCGGTCCAACTAGTCCATGCTGACTATTTTGCCAAACTAAGCCATTCCTACTTACCTCCGCTTGACCCATATTCCCCCAAATATTTCTTATTCATGCACTAATCTAAGTGTCTTTTAAACGTAACTGTAACCGCATCCAGCACTTCCTCTGGAAGTTCATTCCACACATGAACCACCCTCTGTGTAAAAAAAACTCACATGACTTCTTTAAATCTTTCTCCCCTCACCATAAAAACATGTCACCAAGTCCTGAAATCCCCAACCCTATCTATACCCCTCATGATTTTAATAACCTCGGTAAGGTCACCTCTCAATTTTCTATGCTCCAGTGAAAATAGTCCCAACTTATCCAGCTTTTCTTTTTAACTCAAGCCTTCCACACCCAGCAAAATCCTAGTAAATCTCTTCTGAACCCTTGCTGGCTTAATAATATCTTTCCTCTAATAGGGTGCCCAGAACTGGACACTTTACTGCAGAAGAAGTATCACCAATGTCCTGTACAACCTCAACATGATGTTCCAACTCCTATACACAAAGGTCTGAGCAATGAGTGCAAGCGTTTTCTCCTGGACTCCCCCTGTGTGAAAATTCCATCTGACGAAGTATTACTGAATCTGGGAGCCCGCTACATTGTCCATTGCACCATTTTCCTGAAGATTCAAGGCTGTTTGACCATCTGCCTAATGCAGAAACAGTCAACAGCAGGAAGAAGAACTGAACAGTGTAAATCCATTCAGCCACAAGTTTCAATTGTGCAGGTGAGGTTGTATCACCAGATGAGTGCTATTTGGTTTGGAACCAAAGCAGGCAGTGGCATAATGATAATGCTATTGGACTTGCAATCCAGAACCCAAGGCTTTTGGAACATGGGTGTGAATTCCTGCATGGCAGATAGTGAAATTTGAATTCAATAAAAATCTTGAATTGAGCTGGCCAAATGGTTACTGCCAGTTGTTGTAAAAACCCATCTGGCTGACTGTTAAGGAAGGGAATCTTCCCTGGTCTGGCCTACATGTGAGTCTAGATCCACAGCAATGTGGTTGACTCTAAACTTGAAATAGCCCTAGAAAGCCATTCAGATCAAAGCACAGCTAAGGACAGAGAGTAAATGCTGGGCCAGCCAGTGACACTTACATCCCAGAAACAAATTTTAAAAGAAAAGGGTCATCACAAACCGTGATCCCCACAGCAGAAAAAATGAGCCAAACCAATATCTAAGCCTTTCATTTTTCACAGAGGCAATGAACTGCGATTGTACTAAATTATAATGAATGTTTAGCAGAAGAGGTGGCTTAAACATGGACAATGCAACCTGGTAAATGATTCAGATCAATATTTGATGATTTAGTCAGCTTTAAGTGCTTTCCTTGACATTTTCACACATACATTGCAAAATTCAGCTGCATTATGCCATAGATACCATTTCAGGCACAAACAACTTCCAAGGTGGGCTGTGCCAGAAGCAATAGTCCAGACAACTGAGACTGTGGCCCAGAAGTAAATTGAGCAAACAGATCGGGACATTGGTGTGCAACGCTGATTGGACTTTAGTAATGTCATTTCCAACCTCAACATGCGACATGTGGAATCCATGTTGTAGGAGGGATGTGATAACACTGGAGAAACTAAAGAAGAGATTTACCAGAATATTGCCTTGTCTGGAGAGTTTCAGTTATGAAGAGAGATCGACTGGGGACATGATTGAGATGTATAAAATGACGAGGGCATCAATAGGATAGACAGGAAGAAACCTTTCCCCTTGTTGGAAAAATCAATGACCAGAGGACACAGATTTAAGAGAAGGGGCAGAAGGTTTAGAGGAGATATGAGGAACAAACTTTTATACCCAAGGGATGATGGGAATCTTGAACTCACTGCCAGTAAGCATAAGCAGTAACCCTCATCACATTTGAGAAGCTTTTCAGATGTTCATTTGGGGTACCAAGATGTACAAGACTGCAGGGAATGTTTAGAAAATGGAGACTAGAATAGTTAAGTGGATGTTTTTGACTGGTGCAGACATTATGGACTGAAGGGATTTTTTTATGTTTACTCAATTTACTTCTGGACCACAGTCTCAGTATCCATACTATAGTTTCTGGCACAGCCTACACTGGAAGTTGTTTGTGCCTGATATAGTATCTATAGCACAATGCAACTGAATTTTGCTATGAATGTGTGAAAGCAAAATGTCAAGGAAGGCATTTAAAACTGATTAAATCATCAAATATTGATTTGAATCATTTACAGGGTTACATTGCCTCTATGAGCCAATGACTACAGCTTATTTACTCACTTACACAATGTTCCTATGGTCCCACGTGGAACAATGGGCAGTAAGACTCCAGCACTGGACTTTCTCCATTGTACACTCTTTTTCTACAGACCAACGCCCTACTCAAAAGGCGTCTCCTGAAATACCCTTTCCCAAATCTTTGTTGATTGGATCCTCCTTTTATTTCCCAGCTGGTGCTGTCATTTTTTTTATCACTCTGGCAGGGGATTTTTCGAGGAGGTGAAATATGTGTTCCGCTCAGTCTCAGTGCAATAATTTCTGTCTTCCTTGATTTGCAGTTTGACAGGGAGGATGAACAGAGGCAAGATGTTCAAAGTGGGAGGAGCAGGAGAAAAGCTCTCGCCAAGTAGCTCTACCCTTCAGGGCTTCAGTGAGGAATCCTCATGTCTCAACTTGAAGACACAAACATTGAATCGCAGAATCATTATGGTCCAGAAGGGGCCCATTTGTTCTATAATGCTTGTACTGGCTCTCTGAATCAGCATTATAACTAAATGGCATTCTCCTGCTTATTCCCCACAACTCTGAATATTGTTTCAAATCAATAACTATCTAATACCCTTTTGAATGCCTCAATTGAAACCATCCACTACACTCCAAGGCAGCACATTTATGGATGGCACGGTGGCACAGTGGTTAGCACTGTTGCCTCACAGCGCCAGAGACCCGTGTCTGCGTGGGTTGCCTCTGGGTGCTCCAGTTTCCTCTCACAATCCAAAAAATGTGCAGGTTAGGTGAATTGGCCATGCCAAATTGCCCGTAGTGTTAGGTGAAGAGGTAAATGTAGGGGAATGGGTCTGGGTGGGTTGCGCTTCGGCGGGTCGGTGTGGACTTGTTGGGCCGAAGGGCCTGTTTCCACACTGTAAGTAATCTAATCTAATCTAATCTAATTTCAGATCCTGACTACTTGCAGTGTGAAAAGCAGTTTTGTCAAATCATGTTTGCTGCTTTTGAAAATGTCCTTATTTTTTCAACCCCTTATTTCTGTTCCTAATCCTTCTATGAGAGGGAATTGTTTCTCTCTATCTACTCTCCCTAACCCCATCTTGATTTTGAAAAGACCTTTCAATTCTCCTCTTAGGAAACGAGGCTAACTTGTGTAATATATCTTCATAACTGAAGTTTCTCATCTTTTTGTACATTTTTATAAACTTCTATTGTAGGCTTTTCAATGCATTCACATATTTTCTAACATGTGGCACCCAGAATTGTACACAATATCTCAGCTCAGCCCTAACTGGTGTCTTATTTCAGCATAATCTCCCTGCTCATGTATTTTATGTCACTATTGATAAATCCTTAGGATTATGTATGCTTTATGAGCTGCTCTCCCTACTTATCCTGCCTCCATGAATGACCTAAGCACAGTTACACCGAAGTCTCTCTGCCCCCACTGTTCTTTAAGGAAGCACCCTTTACATTATACTTTATCTCCACATTCTTTCTATCAAAATATTTTGATATTTTTCCACAACTTGTCAATGTCCTTTGTAGTTTTACACTGTCTTTCTCATAGGTTTGCAATGCTTCAAAGTTTTGTATCATCTTCAAATTTGGAAATTGTCTCCCACAAACTAAGATCTAAATTATTAACATATATCTAGAAAAGGAAAGGTCTCCGAACTGACCCTTGGTGAATTTCACAACGAACCTTTCTTCATTGTCAAACACTGTCGGAAGTTCATGTACACCGCATCAGCCTTACATTCATCAACTTTCTCTGTGACTTCTACATAAAACCCCAGCATGTTTCTTAAACATAATTTTCCCTTAAAAAATATCCATACCGGCTCTTCCTGAATACTTCATGCTTTTCCTCATGCTTATTAATTCCATCCTGAATAATTGTTTCAAGACAATCCCCACCTCTGATGTTAAACTGACTAGTCTGCAATTGCTGGCCTTACCCTAACAACGTTTTTGAATATGAGTGTCGCATTTGCAATTTCCCAGTCCATTTCTGAGCCATGAAGAATGGAAGAATAGAGCGAGTGCATCAACAATTTCCACTCTCAACACCTTCAATATACTTGGATGGACTCATTTGGTCCTGATACCTAATCAACTATAAGTAACATTATCCTACCAATACCTCATCCTTATCAATTTTATCAACCTTACTAGTGACCGAGGTTCCCTTGTCACCATGGCCTGGTCTAACACCTCCTTCTTATCAAAGACAGATGATGAAAAACAGTCATTTAAGACCTCAGTCATGCCTTTTACCTCAAAATATAAATCCACTATTGGTCACTAACTATCTCTTCACCTTCTTTTAGCACCTTTCTACTGTTTTTGTGCCTATAGAAAACTTTAGGATCCACTTCATATGAGCAGCTCCTCTTTTTTTCCTAATTTTTTTTGCTTCTTTTATTGACTTTTCACCTCCATTCTGAACTTTCTGGGCTCACCTTCATTCTCAATTGTATGTTCAATGTGATCCATGACATAAGCACAATTTTTCTTCCTAAGATTAAATTCTATCTCCCTTTCATCCAGGGTGGCATGGTGTCTCAGTGGTTAGCACTGCAGCCTCACAGCACCAGGGTCCCATGTTTGATTCCAGCCTCGAGTGACTGTCTGTGTGAAGTTGCATGTTCTTCCATGTCTAAGTGTGTTTCCTCCCATGGTCCTAAGATGTGCAGGTCAGGTGAATTGGCCATGCTAAATTGCCCACAGTGTTAGGTGCATTAGTCAAAGGGAAATGGGTCTGGGTGGGTTACTCTTTCGAGGGTTGGTGTGGACTGGTTGGGCCAAAGGGCCTGTTTCAACATTGTAGGGAATCTAACTTAAAATCAGAATTTGGCACTGTTTGACCTGCTTTCCCTTTTCAGAGAGTATACTTTTTTTATTCATGGGATGAGAGCATCACTGGTAAGTCCAACAATCATTGCCAATCCCCAATTGCCCAGAGAGTAGTTAAAAGTCAACCAGATTGCTGTGGGTCTGGAGTCATATGTTGGCCAGACCAGGTAAGAATGGTAATTTCCTAAATGATATTAGTGAACCCAATCGGGTTTTTGAACAATCAACAAGAGATTCAAGGTCATCATTTCACTTCTAATTCCAGACTTTTATTGAATCCAAATTCCACCATTGCTGTCGCGGCATTTGAACTTGAAGTCTCCGCAACATTACCTGAGTCTCTGGATTAACAGTCCAGCGATAATACCACTAGGCGATTGCCTCCCCAACTACAACTGTGCTTGAACCATCTCTTCTTTGAAGGGAGTTCATTCTTCAGCTACCTTGCCTACCAACCTTTTGTTCCAGCCTATGTGGCCTAACTCTGTCCATGCCCCATTGAAGTCTGCACTCCCTCAATTGATTATTCCTTCTCTGGATTGCCCTTTGTCTTTTGTCCACTGTCATCCTAAATTTTACTGATCATTGTCCTCTAAACAGTCTCTTACAGAAGACTTGCTATACGTGTCCCAAACTCCTTGTTGGTTAGCTTAATTGGCTGGACAACTGGTTTGTGATGCTGACAGTTCAGGTTCAATTTCTGTACCAGCTGAGGTCACCATGGAGGTCCTGCCTTCTCAACCTTGCCCCTTGCCTGAGACGTAGTGACCCTCAGATTAAGCTGTCTCTCTGTCTCTCTCTGGTGAGAACATGGGATAATGGCAACTTTACCTTTTCACTTGATCCACATGTTTCGCGAGAACTAGGTCTATCTGCACTTCCTTTCTTATTGGACTGGACAGACACACCGTTCTTAAAATCACCCTGCTGAACTCAACCCAGGAATGCTTGTTCCTCACTGGTCTTCACACTATCATTGTCCAAGTCTGCATTGGGGTAATTGAAATCCTCTGTTATAACTACTCTGTGATGTCTGAACTTGTTCCTTACAGATTTATTGCACAACATCCTTCCAAGTAGCTTGTTGTCTGTAGACCACACTGTGCAACCTAATTGCAGCCTCATTGTTCCTTAGTTCTAACCAAATCAACTACTTTTTTGTACCTTCCTACAGCTCCTTTTTCAATACTACAATCCTGTCTGGACCAAAACTGCCACATTGTTTTGTGCTCCTTTGTTTCCTGAACATCTTGCAACCAGGGGTATTTATTCCTCATCCCTGCCCTTCCTTGAGCCATGTCTCTGAAATAGCCTCAATATTATGTTTGCACATAGCAATCTGCACTCACCACCATTACTGACTATACTCCATGCATCTACATACATACAGTGTAGCTCTGATTTAATAACTTGATTCTGTAACTCCACCTGTTAACTTACCATTCTTTACTCTCTGTCTGTGTCTTCTGTAAACCATGGTATTACTCTCGAATATACTGTTCTGGTTCCCAAACCCCTGCTGAGTTACGTTAAAGTCTCTCGATAGAAGGAGAAAAATGTGGAACTCAATCCCAGCTCCATTCAGATGCAACTTGGCTGGCCTGAATTTTTTCCACATCGCCGCAAGCCAGAGCCACTGTCCTAGGAATCAAATGCCCTCTATCTTGAATCACCTTTCCAGTTGTACATTTTTCAATTGTATCATTCTCTTCTTGTGTTTGCCTGCACATGCCAGTGTGAGTGATCTGGAAATTACTGTTTCTGAGGTTCTGCTTGCTAATTTTCTACCTTAACTCTGACTGCAGGACCACATCTACCTTCCTACAGAAGTCGTTGGTGTCAACGTGGACCGTAACTTTTGACTGTTCACCCTCCACCTACAGCAAGAAACAGTGGTGACCTCAGCTGGTACAGATATTGAACCTGAACTGTCAGCATCACAAACCAGTTGTCCAGCCAATTAAGCTAACCAACAAGGAGTTTGGGACAGGTATAGCAAGTCTTCTGTAAAAGACTGTTTAGAGGACAATGATCAGTAAGATTTAGGATGACAGTGGACAAAAGACAAAGGGCAATCCAGAGAAGGAATAATCAGTTGAGGGAGTGCAGACTTCAATGGGGCATGGACAGAGTTGGGCCAGATAAGTACATGAAAAAGAAATGTTTGGAGGGATATAGGCCAAATTCAGGCAGGTGAGACTAGTTTCGTTTGGGATTCTGGTTGGCATAGACTGGTTGGACCTAAGGGTCTGTTTCCATGCTGAATGACTTAATGCAAGAAGGTGCTCACAAAAATCTGATAATGGTTGCAGGCAGATCAGTAACCACATAATGGAAGGGGGATAGCGTCGTGAGAGGAACTGACCGGGGTTTTTGTGGCAGCAGACGGGATTTAAGGATGGTGTGTTGCTTTCCTGGTGCTAGAGTGAAAGACATCGCGGACAGAGTGCAGGAAATCCTCAAGGATGAGGGTGAAGAGCCAGAGGTGGTGGTACATGTCGGCACAAATGATGTCGGGAAGAAGAGGAGGAACATACTATAGCGAGACTTCGGAGAACTAGAAAGAAGGCTGAAAAGCAGGACGTCCAAGGTGGTTATCTCCGGTACACATACAAATATAGTTGGGCCCAAATTACAGCACTACCAAATGGATCATAATACTTGGAAGTATAAATAGCTTATCCAAAAATATTCACCCACTGATACTCAACCCACTTCATTCCCAAGTACCAGGTCTATCGGTGCCTTCTTCCTTAATGGATTAAAAACATGAAGCTATGGAAAATTCTCCTCTAATAACTATGGTCCATCTCTATCTTTTAAATTACAACATTGCTGGTCTACATTTAGATAATTGAAGTTCCCCATTATAACTGATATATAACAATTGCACTTCTCTGTAAGTTCTTTGTAACTTTGTTCCTCTACATTTTCCTCATAAGTGGCATTCCTTGGATTACACTGATCAATGCATTTTTATATTGTTTTCTTCTTAGCTTTGGCCAAAAGGATTCTGTCATTGACCTATTTGGGACATTCTTCCTCTTCAGCAGTGTAATATTCTCCTGATTAATGATGCCACCTTCTTCCTTTCTTATCTTCCCTGAACACCATGTACTTGGCAGCAGTTAATACACAATTTTTTAGGCCAAGCCATTGTTATAGCCATAACTTCATATTTCTACAGAGCAATAAGCAAGTGCAAGTCACCAATCTTAGTTACCACACTTGTCATATTCGCATTTATGCATATTAACCCCAAGTTTGACTTATCACTTTCTTTCTTACTTTGAAACCACCAATAACTTATTTGTTCTTTGTCTAGTCCTATCTGTCTTTCCCAATATCCTGTACACCTTGTTATTCCTCGCTGATAATTTCCTGATGGTTCCCAAAAACCTGCCAAGTTGATTTAACCCCTTCTCAATAGCACCAGTAACTTACCTCACAGGAAATGAGTCTTGGCTCTGTTTCAGGCCAACAATTTTTAAAATTCATTTCTGGGATGTGGGCATGACTGTCTGGGGAAGTATTTGTTGTCCATTCCTAATTTCCCTCGGTAAGATCTTGGTGAGATTCCTTCTTACACCGCTACTGTCCACGAGTTGGCAAGAGATCCACATTGACATTATGGAGAATGTTCCAGGATATTAACCCAATGGCACTGTAGAATTGGGGATTGCTTAGAGGAGAATTTGCAGATGGTGGTCTTCCCATGTATCTACTTTTGTCCTTCTAGATGGAAGCTGGTGTCAGTCTGGAAGATTATGTCTAAGAAGCCAAGGTGAACTTCTGCAGTAGTCTTCTAAATAGCATACACTGATGTGACTGAGCATTGATAGTACAGAGAGTGAATGTTTGTGGATATAGTGCCAATCAAGCAAGCAGTTTTTACCGGGGTGTGTATTAAGTTTCTTGAGTATTGTTGGAGCTGCATTTATCCAACCAAGTTGTGAGTGTTTCACCAAAAACCTGATTTGTGCCTTATAAGTGGACAGGTTCTAGGAAGTCAAATGATGACTTACTTGGGTCAGGATTTCCAGCTGTATAGCTACTGTATTTCTCAAACTCATCCCGTTCAGTTACTGGTCAATAGTAATGGCCAGGATGTTGAGAGGTGGGGACTCAGTAATTGGGAATACCATCAAATGCAGTGATTGGATTCTCTTTTTCTTTGTCATTGCTTGGCACAAATGTTCTTGCTACTTACCAGGCAAAATTTGATACTGTCAAATACAGGTCTAACTGTATTTGAACATGGACAGTGTGAATGGTGGCAAATATTGTGTAATCATCCGTCAACATCCCTAATATTAATATGATGATGGAGGCAACGTGATTGATGATGCAGCTAAAGATGGTTGGTCCTAGGACATAATACTAAGGAACCCCTACAGTGATGTATTGGACATGAGATGCCAAACCTTCACCAACCATGGTCATCTTCCTTTGTATCCAACCAATTTTAAGTTTTCTCTCTAATTCCTATTGACTCCAGTTTTGCTATGGCTCCTTTTTGCTGCATTTGGTCAAATGCAGTGCTGATGAAATTAAGCTGTTTTTTCCATGTTTGAACCAAGACTGTAATGAGATCAGGAACTGATTGGTGAAACCCAAATAAGAGTGTCAGTGGGCACATTATTGCTAGGTAGCAGTACTAATGATACATTCCATCTCTTTATTGATGATCGAGAGTAGACTGATAGAGTGGTAATTGGCTGGATTGGATTTGTCTTGCTTTGTGTTTACAGGACACACATAACAATTTTCCACATTGTTGGATGGACGGCAATGTTACAGATGTACTGGAGCAACTTTAGGGAAGGCAGTGGCCTCATGGTATTATCTGTTAATCCAGAGACTCAGGTAATGTTCAACTGGGTTCAAATCTCACCATGGCAGGTGGTGAAATTTGAATTCAATAAAAATTGGAATTAAGAGTCTAATGATGACAAAGCCATCAGGAAAAACCCATCTGTTCACCAATGTTGTTTAGGGAGGGAAACTGCCATTCTTGTCTGGACTACATGTGATTCCAGACCCACAACAATATGTTTGACTCTTAACTGTCCTCTAGGCAATAAATGCCAGCCTAGCCAGCAATGGCCCTCATTCTGTGATTTTTTTTTAAATGGCTCGAGGTGTGATAAATTCTGCACCAAAGGTTTTCATTATTGTTACCATAATGTTGTCAGGGTACATAGCCTTTACAATATCCAATGCCTCAAAACATTTCTTCATATCATGCAGAATGAATTGAATTGACTGATGACATCTGAGATGCTGGGGACCTCTGGAAGAGGTTTAGATGTATCAACCACATAGAACTTGTTGACGATTGCTTTAAGAGGTTTATTCTGGCCTGGTGTTTTTTATGAAAAGAGATTGAGACAAAGGTACTGAGCAATCTCTAGCAAGCCAATAAACCAAACAGTTTCTGAGACCTTTTTTTTAAAAGTTGGAACAATAGAATCAGCATGAATGGGTGGAGTTAGGCTTCCACAGAGCCAGGGTTTTAGTTTAGTTTTCAGTCATTGTTGGGGTTTTGAACTTGCCATACATCTCTCCCATCTACAGTAAAATGCTTGAGTTCTCTCTCTCTCTCTCTGCCAGAGTTTTCGCATGGTGTCATTTCCTCCTGTCACTGAAAGACTGAAGCGACTGGGCTTGTATACCCTTGAGTTTCGAAGATTGAGAGGGGATCTGATTGAGACGTATAAGATTATGAAAGGATTGGACACTCTGGCAGTAGGAAACATATTTCCACTGATGGGTGAGTGCCGAACCAGAGGACACAGCTTAAAAATACGGGGTAGACCATTTAGGACAGAGCTCAGGAGAAACTTCTTCACCCAGAGAGTGGTGGCTGTGTGGAATGCTCTGCCACAGGGGGCAGTGGAGGCCCACTCTCTGGATTCATTTAAGAAGGAGTTGGATAGAGCTCTCAAAGATAGTGGAATCAAGGGTAATGGACATAAGGCAGGAACAGGATACTGATTAGGAATGATCAGCCATGATTATATTGAATGGCGGTGCAGGCTCGTAGGGCTGAATGGCCTACTCCTGCACCTATTGTCTATTGTCTATTGTCAATGATTGTCTTGGGCTTCTTCCAGGCTGAAGCAGGGGACAGCTGCAATATCCACTGTTCTTAGAGGACAGGTTCATAAGGCTCTGTATTCAGAGGAGAATCAGGTCCATTCTCTCTTGCCAGAAAAAGTACCAATGGAAGGATATATTCTCATTTTCGAGTATTGCATTTAAATATTGAAACAGATTATACCAACAAAGAGTTCCACCCCTCAATGTCTAGTTGCTGAGTGATCATTCTCAGTGCATCATGCAGATCATTGCTATCCATCTTGGCCGCTCTCAAGATGCCTCTTTCTGTGTCAGTGCACTGTGCCTTCAGCATTTGAATAATCATGAGAAATCAGAGGCTATCAAGCTTTCCATCTTGCTGAAGGGTCAGGTATGCAATCCACGCACATGTTGGCAGCAAGCATTCAACATAAACCACATTGCTACAAATGTCATCAAGCAAGGAATATGGATGCTTACACAATGTATGCCATGTTGAGGTTTTACAGGATGTTGCTGAGGCCTCTTCCGGAGCTGTGTCAAGTTCTGGTCTCCCTGTTACAGGAAAGATATTATTTACGCTGGAGATGTTTCGGAACAGATTTGCCAGGATGTTGCCAGATATGGATGGTTTCGGTTATAAAGAGAGGGTGAATAGGCTAGAATTTTTTTTTACTGGAGTGTAGGAAGTTGAAAGGTGACCTTATAGAAGTTTATAAAGTAATAAGGTGTATAGATAAGGTGAATGATAGGTGCCTTTACCCTAGGGGGATTTTCAGGACAGATGGGCATAGATTTAAAATGAGGGGGGAACAATTTAAAAAAGACATGAGAGGAAACTTTTATACAGAGGGTGGCTCATGTGTGGAATTACTTTCAGAGGAAGTGGTGCCTGCAGGGACAGTTACAACATTTAAAGATATTTTGATAAGTACATGAAAAATTAATATTTGGAGGGATATGGGCAAAGTGCAGGTTGGTGGGACTAGTTTCATTTGGGATTCTGGTTGGCATAGACTGGTTGGACCTAAGGGTCTGTTTCCATCATGTCTGACTCAACGACAATGCTTCTATTGATTGGATCCCTCTGGAGGACCCTAGGGGTAACCTTAAATTTCTGTTCTGGTTTGCTGTATTCTGCACCTCCTCACATGAGGGCACATCAAAACGCTGTAAAATTATAACAAGAATTTCTTAATCTTGTGTTTCACTTCCTTTGCAACAAGGTTCAACAAGGAACAAAAGTTGGCCCTTTTAATCTCAACTCAATTATGTTGCCCAGCCCTGATAATCTTTCATCCCCTTGGTAATCAAGAATGTATCAAAGTCTGCCTATCGAACGATTTAAAGACTCTGAATCCACTGTCTTTTGAGGAAGGGAATTCCAAAGACTCACAAACCTCTGAGAAAAAAACACGTTATCCTCATCTCTGTCTTAACTGAGTACCCTTTTGACCCCAAGTTCTAGGTTCTTCCAAAGGGGAAGAATATATGATAATTTTCTGGCTATGAGTAAGTCCATGTCTCTCCAAGCAACAACATTTATAAGTCCCACAATTCAAAAATATATTTTTCTATTCCTACAGGGAAACACCTACTCACTCCTACATACTTCATACTTGTTGTTCACGTTTACTTTGGCTGTCTTGTTTCTTTGCCACCTCTTTGTGCCCTCTTCACAACACAAATTACCTCCTAGCTTTGTATCATTAGCAGTCTCAGATACATTACTCTGTCTACCTGAGTCATGAGTAAAGAATGTAAATCACTAAGACCCTGGCTCTGAACTTCACAACACTCCACTCGTTACAGCCAGTCAATATGAAAATATTTTGGTTTGGCATGCTTTGTTTCCTGTCTTAACCAATCTTCCATCCGTATTAGCATATCACCTCAAATTCATCTTGCACGTCAACAGATTATGTGGTACCTCGTTGAATGCCTTTGGATATCTAAGTAGACAATGTCTGCTGGCTTAGCCTTACAAATTGCACCCTCAAGAATCTGTGATAAATTTCTCAACAAAGATATCCTTTCAATAAAACCATGGTATCTTTGTTTGATATTTCCATAATTTTCTAAGTATATTGTTAAGACTTCTTTAATAACAGGGTTAAATGCATTTCCTGCTGATTGATATTAGTCCATTAGAACTGAAATTACCATAAATTTAGTCCCTTAATTTTTTTTCTCTGCTGTTATTAATTATTTTAAATTCCTCATGCTTGTTAGCCTATTGGTTATCCTCTTGCAGGCAGGTATTTGTGTCCTCTACATTTAAGGCAAACTTTACGAGTTTGATTTTCAGTGTGGATGCATCAATCTAATTCCTGAATTATTTCCAGTTCCTTGCCCTCTGTCAGGTGTTCGTTGCTGACAAAATTATTCTAAAAGGCAGATGCCTTAACTGGGCCAGAAGTGAGATTGGCATCCAATTTTGGTCAGAGTTCTGAAAGGATTTGATTTGGTTTGATTTGTTTATTGCCACGGTGATAAGTGTTGTGTAGTGTCTCCGGTACCATTTTAGAGCACAGAAAGGAAAACAAAATGTAGAATATAAAAGCAAAAAATGGAGAAATAAAGCAAAAGAAATTAAAAAATAAACCAACTTGTAGGTGTTTCTTTGTGAAGAGTACGTCGATGTAGTGATATGCTGGAGCTGACTCAAAGCGCTGAATTGCCTATTCCTGCTCCTAATTCCTATGCTTCAATGCCCATTAGAGTTATACTGTGCATTAAACATTAATTAAACTACTCCTAAAATAATTAATGACATACACATAGTCCAAACCATTTTTTAAAATATTGCATTCTAAACGAAAGGGAAGTAATTATGTGCTTTCATGAAGTCCATTTCGATTTTATAATGTAAGAAGAGGCAGGGATATCGAAAACTGGAAAAGGAGAAAGCGATCAGCACCTATACTCATCCAAAGCTTGATTTAACAATCACTTTAAGGAAGTTTTTTTCCTCCTCAGTAGCCAATCACATTATTAATCAACACCATTCAAACAGACTGATTGTGAAGGGTACGTCGATGTAGTGATATACTGGTTGCATGGTTCATTTGCTTTCAACCAACCCCCTCCACTTTGATAAGTAATTTGAAGTAAACTCAAAACAAAAAGCAAATACTCAGCAGGGCAGTCAGCAAATGTGAAATTGAGTTCAGCCCGAAACTTTCACTCTTGGATGAGGGGTGTTGAGGCGAGAGTAGTTTTTGACAGTGTAGCCTCAATAAGCTAATTACTGTACTGCATTGTTGTTTGATTCTATGAATTTTTTTAATTCATTCATGGGATAAGAGCATAGCTGGCTCAGCAAGCATTTATTACCTATTCCTAATTGTGAAGAATCAATCACATTGTTGTGGTCTGGAGTTACATGTAAGCCAGACCAAGTAAAGATAGCAATTTCCTTCCCTAAAGGGCATTAGTGAACCAGATAGGTTTTTCCTGACAATTGATTCATGGTCATCATTAGACTCTTGATTCCAGATTTTTATTGTATTCAAATTGCACCATCTGCCATGGCAGGATTCAAACCCAGCTTCCAAGAATATTACCTAGGCCTCTGGATTAACAGTCCAGTGGTTAGACCACTCGGCCATTGCCTCCTCATGACGTTCAAACTCTGTGAATCCTGTAATGATTGTAACGAGGTCAGCCAGGTAGACATTATAGAATATCTGTTCCTTGATTGGGGTTATTAATCCGGTCCAATCAGATATAAACAGGAGCAGCAGAGGTTCGGACATACTGGGACAAGGCTGTGCCAGAGTGAAGGACTGCCCCCGTTGAAAATGAAGGGTGACATGGTGACGGGATACAGGTCTCTGTCGAGTTATTTCAAACCCGGCCTTTAAAACTGGCTTCCATACATCAGAGTTTTGGTCTGTACTGCCTAGCTGTATTAACAGTTGGGGAAGGCAGAACCTCCCAGAACTGAGGAGGCTGCCAGCGTCTTGGTGAGTCAAGTAGAACACCGGCCTCAGGGACCTAGCACTGTGTCTAAGGTTTAATTGTGAGGAGTTGAACATGAAACCTCTCTCCGGCCCTATACTCTCACCAGTTACCCACGCCCCTCATGTAATCCCTATGTACCATCCAGTCCAACCCGAGGAACTGCATGACCACCTCCACCACCCCTCAGTCCCTCAATCACTCCATGCCAAGAATGTCCTCCATCCAATCCCTTTGGCCTCTAGTGCTCTTCATGCCATGACATGTAACTTCACTCACTTTCTGTTCCCCCAAAAACTGCCATGACAACATGTGACTCTTTGCCCACCACCATAGTCCCTCATACCCCTGTGCCAACTCTGCCCCCTTGCCACAGGTCTCATAGATCTCTATATCTTACATGCCAAGATGATATCGAAGGCTCCTGCCTGAAACATCAATTTTCCTGGTCCTCGGATGCTGTCTGACCTGCCGTGCTTTTCCAGCACCACTCTAATCTTATCTCCAGCATCTGCAGTCCTCACTTTCACCAAAATGGTATCAATACCGACCAACCCATGCTCCCCGCCACCTTTTGCCCTTATACCTGCTATCCAAATTCATCTCTTCACCAATTCATCATAGGCAGACCTCAGAACTCATAAAGATGAGAAAAAGTTCTCTGAGATAAAGATTTTATCATACTGGAAAGAATGTTTTCATTTTATGAAAGCCATTTGTCACAGCTATCTTCCTTACCCTACATGAAGCCTATAAAACAAATGTTTTATCAGAGTGCACAATCTATAAAACTAACAAGCATTGGAATTCAGTCCCGCATCAAAAGAATCTATAACCACTTGTAGCTGTCATTCAAACTTACAGAATGATTTTTGAATGTGAGTTCATTCACTCCGCTGTAATTCAGTCATGGGTTTTCTCAGGCTTATGTCAACAGAGTGAAGTAGTAAGGAAATATTTTCTTTACGCTCCAGACATATTTTTCAAAGATTTAGTGGGAAGTAATTTCAAGTGCCTTGACATTTTCCTTTGACAGGTTCTCCTAAATGTCCCGATCAGACATTCTTTTGACACTTTTGGCAAGACACCTTGACAGGTGTTTCTGAGAGTTTTCACAGTTGATTTGACAAGTTTGTTGACAGTGACAATGAGATTAACAGTAATGGATTTATGCACTTTTAAAGAACATTTATGCCTAGTTTTAGCAATTCTAAGAGGCATCTTCCCTCTTCCAGTGGGTGACTGGTCAACCCAAAATCACACATGGCAATTATCAAAGGTGTACTGATACAAAATTCAAAGGAAAACTTTATTTCTCCAAGGTGAGGTATATTAGATTTCTAAATTAATCCACAAAATTCAGATCTAATGTGCGCATTGAATCATAGAATTCCTATAGTATGGAAGCAAGCCATTCGGTAGTTCAGTCCAGAGTGACCTTCCGAAGATCATGCCATCCAGATCCACCTCCTACCTATCCCTCTAACCATTCATTTTCCACGGCTAACCCACCTAGTCTGCATATCCCTGGACACTCTGGACAATTTAGCATGGACAATCACCTAAATTGCACATCTTTGGACTTGGGGAGGAAACTGGAACACATGGAGAAAACTCATGCAGACATGGGGAGAATGTGCAAACTCCACACAGTCACCCAAGGGTGAAATCAAACCCGGGTCCCTGGCACTGTGAGGCAGCCATGCTGAGAGGTACCAAAGCCCCACTTCAATGAAGGCAGCTGATGATTAAAATGGCTAGAGGAGAAATTCACATATGCAAATCCCTTCTCAACCTCTCCCCTTTCCCACCTGCACATTAGCGGGAGTTACTGAGTTCAATGATGAGACTTATGGTTTTTGACCACTTCCTCCATTTCTTCTATGGTGGAGAAGCTCTCCATCATGTTAAAAATCTCAGACTTTATATTTTAGTTTGATGACCTTTCATCAGAAAGGTAGATCTTGGGCATACAGTTAGGAATATGCAGTGAGAATAGAAGAGTGAGATTCCTCATGTCAAGAAAAAAAAGTCTTATTTTCTGCATAAGCTAATAATGGCTAGATGAAAATCTCACTTGTGATCAGTGAGGGCCTACTTGCACACATTGATACCTCACTATTGTCCAAACTTGCTTCCTTTATATGCAGTTGCTATTTTTCCCAGCAAGCAGAGAAGAACTGTGTTACGCTAAAGCCCAGCATGAAAATCATCAGTTATGTGGCAGCTACTCTGGGAAACCCACTTGGCCAGTTTTGCCCAGCAGGGCATGCTCCATAGGCAGTGACCACCTGCACCCTCTATCCATGGCGGGTTGACATTAGACAAGCAAGAGCCTCACCATATCATCAGGGACACACCTTGGTTGCACAGGGGCGCACAGTGGCTCAGTGGTTAGCACTGCTGTCTCATAGCGCCAGAGACTGGGGTTTGACCCCAGCTTCGGGTGACTGTGTGGAGTTTGCACATTCTCCCTGTGTCTGCATGGGTTTCCTCCCACAATCCAAAGATGTGCAGGTTAGGTGAATTGGCCATGCTAAACTGCTCATGGTGTTCAGGGGTGTGTAGGCTAGGTACATTAGTCAGGGGTTAAAGTAGAGTAACAGGGTAGAGGAATGGATTTTGGTGGGATAGTCTTCAGAGGGTCGATATGGACTTGTTGGACCGAAGGGCATGTTTCCACGCTGTAGGGATTCTATCTATGAATTCTATTGTATTGATCTTCAATATTGTACTTTGGAGGTCACTGACATGTTATATTACAATTCTGCTGCTAGGGCATTTAGTGCACAGGGACAGGGAGTCTCTCTCTAACATACAAAGAGAAGTTGCACATCTGCACTCTTAATGTGTTCTGTCAGTTTGCACCTCCTTGGATATAACTCTGCCCTTGAGCATTTGAACAGGTTCACAGCTGGGCTCAAAGTATGGTGTCAGTAGCAGGAACAGCAGAAGGCCCTGGTTGCAACCTCAGTTGGTGCAAGAATTGAACCCACATTATTGTATGGTAGACCAGCCATCCAGCAAACTGAGTTAACTGAGTCCTCCAGAAAGAGAGTAACTCTCATGAAACACCCAGAATTATCACAGCCAAATTTTGGGATATGTTCATTCTTTTGTTTTTCTAGTTTGGAGATATTGTGAGACCTGTTAATTATTTTCAGCACTTTCCAATTTCTCATTCCTATTTTCAGCATCTGCTTTCAGATAGCCACCTCTGGAAATGCAAATATCTTCAGGCAATTTAGAGCATTGCATACTCCAATTAGCAAGACAAAACAAGTCCTAAAAAACAGTTATCTCAAGTCACGTTTTGAATTCACCATATTTTAGTCTATTAAATATTTTGGAGGAAATGATAAGATTGATATTAATCAGGACCCTAGACGTCTTAAAGAGAAACCAAAGGACAAGATTTTTGGCATTGCAAAGTTACTTTGTGAGATTTACTTTAATAAGTTTTTGAATAATGACATACTGCTAACATACATATGGTAGAGCAAAATATTTCATGCAATTATCTCCCGGAGGCCAACTATATTTCACTGCTACTTAAAAATGGCAACAACAGAGCCATGGTGTTGACAAAAATGACAAAAAATTATAATTCAAAGGTAACTTTGAGTAACTGAAAATTTAACATTAAAAAGATGAATTTGTGTTATTTTAAAATAAAAAATGTGCGGTAGAACCTAAAAGAAGTAGAAGAAAGCCCAATCTTGATTGAAATATAATAAAAAAAGATACTGGAGATAGCCAGCAGCGCAATCATCAACCGCAGACAATAAAGAACGTGATACATGGGAACAACTTACTGAAAATGTTGGAATCTATACTGAAAACAAAAAATGCTGGATTATTGTTCATCAGAGCCATCTAGACGTGAAATGTTAGCTTGTTTTCTCTCCATGGATGCTGCCTGACCCACTGTGACCTCCAGACTTTTTGTTTTCAAAGGACCTGATACAGGGTTTTAAGTGTGCTTTAGAAATGATGGATGGTTTGCAGATGAAATATTGTAATTTATAATTTCTCATTTTGTTTCTGTCAGACCTTATTTGTATCTTCACAATTCTCTGTTCTTGCTTCATGGTTCGAACATTTCACATTTTTCCTTTATAAATTTTAACAATGTTAATTATTCACCTGAAAATGTCACTTGTTTTCATTCATAAGAATTATGCTGGTGACTCATTAAGAATTATATATGAAACTTTATTTTGAAAAAAAAGTCAGCCTGCTGCACTTCTAAATTAGCCTTCTTTTGTGTTTTGATTTTTTTTACAGCAATGTGTTAATGTAAATGTCAGTTTAATTTGCATAATTTGACCAAGAATTCCATTCTTTTCTCTATGTCTGTGTATGATTGGCTAATTTAGATCCTTTTAAAATTTACTTTTTGTTTGCAATTGTCTGCTAAAACTCCAGAGGACAATGACACCTTGTGGAGGAATTTGAAGAAAATAAACTCAATTATCTTTTGGTAGCTTTGTCATTGTGTATTATTTACAACAGGAGTGTAAAGCCATTCTTTATAGATAGGCTTAGGATTTCATTGCAACATGATTCACACAAGTATTTTTACCCTGGCACAAGAACATATGAACCAGCAATATCATATTTTATGTTTCATCAGTATACCTATATATTCTGAGTAGACTGTGAAGATTTGCTTATGCATTCTTAGTGTTGTCAATAGACTGAGGAGAGAGATCAAGAATAGCCTTTCTTGTGAAAAGCTAGTAGATGACTTGTATGTAAAAAAAACTGGAAGCTGCAGAGAAATAAACAAAAAGCAAATGAAAATGCTGGAAATCACCCACTGCGCCATTGAATCAATAGAGTTAAACTAAGTAGGGACAATAAGAAAAGCTTCACAGTGATAATCCTTGCCCAGTGGAACAATCATTTGAACCTGTAAGTCATTAAGTGTATTAACTCTTCGAGTGCTGATCACTGTTATAAAATTTCTTTCAAAGTGTGCACGTAACTCACCGACATGACATTTATCGCTACAAAATAGAACCTTAGCAGACATAAAAATCTTTTTTGTTTAAAAAATGGCCTTTAATTGGATGCAGCCATCATTGGTAAGTTCAAAGTTTGTTGCTTATACCTAGCTGTCTTTGAACTGCTCCCCTTCAATGGCTAACTCAGCCATTTCAGGGAGTAATCATATTGCTGATGGTCTGGTGTCACATATAGGCTAGGCCAAGTAATGTGCTAAAGGACGTTAGAGAACTGTAAAACCATAACATCAGAAGTAGGCCGTTTAGCCCATCGAATCTGTTCCAACATTTGATAATCCTCAGTTGTATTTACCAGCCTTTTCCCCTCTACCCCTATAAATTAAAAAACCTGTCTTTTAAAGCCTCAATTATACCTAATGACCAATCTTCGACAGCCGTCTACAATAAGGAGTTCCACAGTTTCACAACCCTTTCATAAATGGAATTCCTCCTCATATTTATTTTGAATTAACAAATTTTATTCTGAGGTTATATCTTTGGTCCTAGAATCTCTGTCAAGGGGAAGAGATACATCACCAGATGAGGATTTGCAGCAATTGATGTCGGATTCAGAGTTACCATTGCTGAGACAAGCTTTCAATTTCAGACTTTGTTAATTAAATATAAATTGCACTTAGTGGGATTTGATTCAGATACCCCGAGTATTTACCTGGGCCTCAATCTTGATCCTTCCCTGTCAATGGCTTCTGCTTTTCTCCTCTGACCTGAATGCCCCACTATTTACTCTGTGCCAGAAATTGCTAACACAGGCCTCTGGCCTCTCACCATTTTGACCACAAAATCATCCAGGGCATGGTAATGAAACCCAAATTGGGAAAGATTCTAAAATGGACTGAGAGTAGCACTTGCAATCCTGAGATTCAGGATTATTTCTAGAATTACATCTAAATTTCTTACAATTATTACATTTCAGTAGTATATATTTTTATTCTACTTCATTTTTAGTTCTTTTATAGTTACAATGTTTAAAAAACAGTTAGGTGTGTACATGAATAAAAGAATGTGGACCAAGCGCAGGCAGGTGGAACTACGTTTGTTTGGGATTATGGTTGGCATGGACTGGTTGGACCAAAGGATCTGTTTCCGTCCTGTATGACACTATGACTTTCAATGACTTTCAAGTTATGTGTTCAATGTCTGTTGCAAACTAAAAAGAAAATAAACCTATGGCAAACCTCAGTAGGCCTGGTACAATTGCATTTCTTCAAATAATCCTCTGTGCTCCCAGACTGGATATAGTATGATGCTGGCTTTACATCTTTGATGTACAGTCTACATTCAGACCAGTACTATCCGTTTCAGCTCATAGCTTAAGAAGAGAGGTTTGGTTGTTGGGCAGAAAAAACATCTACTCCATCGTGCCAGCTTAAATAATTCTTGCACATAACGAGTTAGTAGAAAGTGAGGATTGCAGATGCTGGAGACCAGAGTTGAAAAGTGTGGTGCTGGAAAAGTGCAGCAGGCCAGGCAGCATCCGAAGAGTAGGAGAATCAACGTTTCGGGCATAAGCCCTTCTTCAGGAATGAGTTAGTCCCAAGAAATGGGCCTCAGACTTCATTGGGGCATTTGGGGTGAAATGCCAGCACTTAGTGTGCCTGTGGAGACTGCCTGACCTTTGTCTAAGTATCCAATGTAGACATTGCATCTACACTCCTGGCACCAGATCTTGGTAAATGTTGGATAACGGGAGTTGGGGTTTGGAGAACAGGAAGACCACAAGCACAGTTTGGTAGCATCTTACAGAGGGCTGCATAAGGTCTGAAGTCATCATCAAACTTGGCTCTCTTCTCTCCCTGACGGTATTCCACTTTAAGGTGGTTGTCCTACAGAATGTATGCAAGATGTCTGATGTTTAATACTTGTTTTAGTCAGTTAGTAGCCATGATTATCGGGGGGGGTGAGGTTGGCGTGGTGGTATCGCTGCTGGACTATTAATCCAGAGACCCGGGTAATGTTCTCGGGATCCAGGTTTGAATCGTCCCATGGGAGATGGTGGAATTTGAATTCAGTACAAAAATAAAATCTGGAATTAAGAGTCTCATAGTGACCATGAAACAGTTGTCAGTTGACAGGAAAGGCCCAGTTGGTTCATTAATGCCCTTCAGGGAAGGAAATTGGTGTCTTTACCTAGACCCCAGACCCACAGCAACACTGTTGACTCTTAACTGTCCTCTGGGCAATTAAGGAAGGTTATAAATGATGGTCCAGCTAGCAACACTCATATCCTGTGGATACAAAGGCAGAAAATTCATCTGATCAAATCATGTGGTCTAAATGTTTGATGTCTGATCCCAAAGGCATCTGATGCGTTTGGGTTTAGTCTCCCGAAATTAGTCCTGGTTCCTTGTTTTCTGCAAAAGAAATGTATACAATGAGGTCCGGCTTTTGTCTCCTTTTTTGTAGATAACTCGAGATAGTTATTGGTCTCTTAGGAAAAAAAAACATTTTCTTAGATCATGCTCCAGCTTAGCTTCCAGACAGATCTTCAGCATTAATTGTGCACTAAAAGCTGAGACCTGCAAAACATTCGTGATCAAATTAGCATCTCTATTTCAATGTATTTCTTTAATTAGAAGGTTTCTAGTTTTTATTTCAGAAAATACATTAGCAAAATCAAAGCATCTCACACTGGGGGGATGTTACATAAAGCTATCCATGTGTAAAAACTGTCCCAGGAGTATAAATACGAATGTCATCAAAAATCTAGACTTGTAAAAAGAAAAGAAGATCATAGGCTGCTCTGTCATTTGAGAGAGATGACTGGTGGTGGTTTAGTCTGAAAGTCACCATATCGCAGGCAAGGTGGGGGGGTGGCAGTTGAGAACCCGAGGTTCTCATTAGTAACCTCAGCTAGTGTGGGAATTAAACCTACAACTGTTACTGTCGATCTGCATTGCAAACCAGCCAACTGAATGAGCCAACTCTTTCTACCTTATATGCAGTTATAGAATATGTAAGCACAATGGGACCCTATCCTTCCCTGAGTTAATAAAGCAGGTTTACTTCCAATGGGTCACTATTATTCAAGGATTAAAATCTATTTCTTTGAAGTCTGGCTGTTATGATTTCATCACTCATCACTGAAGCTTCCTAACCACCAAGCTTCATCCACAGCAATATCCTTGTTTCGTAGCAACATCATAACTGTTCTTGTGTAATGACACACCCATTAAAATTATTGGGCAAAACTTTAGAGAGAATAGACTGGTATTATCTACGAGGTAAAAACAATGACTGCAGATGCTGGAAACCAGATTCTGGATTAGTGGTGCTGGAAGAGCACAGCAGTTCAGGCAGCATCCAAGGACAGGCAAAATCGACGTTTCGGGCAAAAGCCTTTCATCAGGAATAAAA
>NC_057722.1:69029552-69031720 GCF_004010195.1 Chiloscyllium plagiosum | reverse complement strand
AGTAGCTTACCATGGGGAACCTTATCAAACGCCTTACTAAAATCCATATATACCACATCTACCGCTTTCCCCTCATCAACCTCCTTCGTCACCTTTTCAAAGAATTCAATAAGGTTTGTGAGGCACGACTTGCCCTTCACAAAACCATGCTGACTATCCTTGATCACATTATTCCTATCTAGATGTGCATAAATCCTATCCCTTACAATTCTCTCTAAGACTTTGCCCACAACAGAAGTGAGACTCACCGGCCTATAGTTACTAGGGTTATCCCTACTCCCCTTTTTGAACAAGGGAACCACATTTGCTATCCTCCAGTCTTCTGGCACTGCTCCTGTAGACAAAGAGGACATAAAAATCAAGGCCAATGGCTCTGCAATCTCCTCCCTTGCTTCCCAGAGAATCCTAGGATAAATGCCATCAGGCCCAGGGGACTTATCTATTTTCACCTTTTCCAGGATTTCCAACACCTCTTCTCGACATACCTCAAAGCCATCCATTCTACTTATTTGTGCCTCAGTATTCTCATCGACAACAATGCCCTGTTCCTGAGTGAATACTGAAGAAAAGTATTCATTCAGTGTCTCCCCTTTTCTTTTAAATTATATTCTTTAAATATATTCTTTTAAATTTGACCAGAACATTTGTTTTATTCGAATGTAGTGAATGGTCATTTTGTTGGTACAAGGAATGTCTTCAGAACGATAAATTGTATCATGTTAATACCCTTGCCCTTTTGCTGCACTCAACCAATTCCACTAAATCATCAACCCCTCCCATGCCACCCATCCCAAGTCATCGTCATCTCAAACTATTCCAACCTCCCCTTGCCATCAATCTCATGCCATCTTTGTCTTTCAATTCCTTTCATCCCATTCTTATCAAGCCCTTGCTCCCACTAAATGATCCCAAATGGAAACAAATCTTCCAGCCAGGTTAACTCTGTTGTTGTGCTCTCCTCACCTTCTGCTGGTTCAGTTCTCCCTCCCGTTCCAAGGCTGCATCAAAAGTTCCAGTTCTCTGCTTGGCCCATGTACATTCACATAACATTAAGCACCACTCATCAAATTCATTCACCAAGAACTATGTGTCTTAAAATAGCCAAGCAGGAGACTGGAAGAACACAGCAAGCCAGGCAGCATCAGGAGGTGAGAAATCAACATTTCAGGTGTCACCCTCCTTCATGACTGAAGAAGGGTTACACCTGAAACGTTGACTTCTCCATCTCCTGATGCTGCCTGGCTTGCTGTGTCCTTTCAGCCTCCTGCTTGTCTTCCTCGGATTCCAGCATCTGCAGTGGGTTCTTTCTGTCTCTGACCATATGTCTTAAAATGGCCAACAAAAAAAATCTGGACAGACAAAAACTATCCATTATTTATCATTAAAAATTTCTTCATGCATTTTCTTCTCTTGAGCCTTTTAGATGGACTTACCACATATTCTTTCAGGCCCATTCTCAAATTCGTATCATGAACAGTGCTTTGCACATGCCAAGTTTGCTTCAGCCATTTTGCCAATGTACTCATCATCGGCAAAGTACTGTTTCTTCATTGTGGTAAACCTTTGCAGAATTGCGACTAAGGTTTTGTTAATCTTCTGCAGAGTTATGAATATGCCATTTAATTGTGTATTTGGATTAGATTAGATTCCCTACAGTGCAGAAACATGCCCTTCGGCCCAAGCAGTCTACACCGACCCTCCAAAGACTAACCCATCCAGACCCATTTCCCTTTGACTAATGCACCTAGCACAATTTAGCATGGCCAATTCACCTAACCTACATCTGGAGGAAACCCACACAAACACAGGGAGAATGTGCAAACTCCACATAGACAGTTGCCCAAGGCTGGAATTGAATCTGGGACCCAGGTGCTGTGAGGCAGCAGTGCTAACCACTGGGGAACAGGAGAATCGATGTTTCGGGCATAAGCCCTTCTTCAGGAATGAAGAAGGGCTTATGCCCGAAACATCGATTCTCCTGTTCCCTGGATGCTGCCTGACCTGCTGCGCTTTTCCAGCAACACATTTTCAGCTCTGATCTCCAGACCTCACTTTCTCCTCAGTGCTAACCACTGAGCCACCATGCCACCCCTATTTATTTTAGTTCTGTGCCTCTCTCATTTTCTCTGAAGGTAGTGATTGTTTTTAGATTAGATTAGATTACATTA
>NC_057722.1:69022913-69029546 GCF_004010195.1 Chiloscyllium plagiosum | reverse complement strand
ACCTGCACATCTTTGGACTGTGGGAGGAAACCGGAGCACCCGGAGGAAACCCACGCAGGCACGGGGAGAACGTGCAAACTCCACACAGTCAGTCGCCTGAGGCGGGAATTGAACCCGGGTCTCAGGCGCTGTGAGGCAGCAGTGCTAACTGCTGTGCCGCCCACTACAAAAGCTCTGACTAGTGGAGAACTGAAGGCAACAGAATAGTTAGTTTAGGTTCTCAAACCTTTGTTTATCATGTTCCTCAAAATATTTGCCAAGACTATTGTTCTGTCTGTGACACTGCAATAGTTTCAGAAATTCTCAAAGAATTATATTACAGCTGGAGAGGTAGAAAGAACTGAGATCAGAGTCATCAGGATTGTATCATCGAACTCAATCTCAAAGAATGTTTTGGTTGACTAACTGCTATAATCATTGAAGTTAAAACTAAAAATGTTATGAAGCACTGAATCAATGTGAAAGAGAGGGTTGTAAGCCGTTAGTGATTCATAAGATCAGCAAGTTGCATCCAGTCAAACTTTGAACAGGTTAGGCTGAGCGATCTTATGATCTTGTTGCACAGTACATTAGATTACATTATGAAAAGAATGTAAGATGTGCTAAAGCAACATGTAAAAATGAAATGAATACAATAAAATAGATGCAGGAATCACATCTTCAGGTATAGATTTAATAAGACAATATTTGTAAACTTTAGATAGAATCGTAGAATCAAACAGTGCAGGGGAAGACATTTGGCCCATCAAATTAGCACTGAAAAGAAAACTACTGTAAATCTACACTCGCCCCATTTTTCAGCATTTGGCCCATAGCTGTGAATATTAGTAGAATTTAGAATGTATACATCAATAGCAAAATCGTTTACAATTTTATTTCCTTCCATTTGTCAAGGAATGAATATGTTAACATATTTTCTTTCATACTAGGCTTGTGTGGTGTTGACGTTTTAAGGAATGGAAAGGCTTGGATTTATTTGGTGACCTAGGATTTCCAATGGTAACAGTGGTCAATGTTGATATGTTGTGTAATGGGGCATGAGGAGGACCATTTTGCACTGAAGCACAATATTAATCCAATAATTTAAAACCCCCATTATACAGAATTAGGCTGCTGATTCCCTCTAACAATGTCTCTCACCAAAACTTAGTGTGGGAGACTTAGGTTTAATGCTCTAAACTTATCCAGAAATTAACCCCCATCCTTCTGCCCCCATTAAACTCAGATGCAGGACAATAATTAACAGTATTGAGAAGGCCTAAAACAAATTCCTCTGCACCCTTTCAACACACCCAACCCTCATTTACCCCCACTACAATACTTGCCCTCTCCTCCTCACCTGCCCTAAAGCTCCTTACTCACTCCCTGAGGTCTAATAATGGTCTGCATTACTCCCTCCTGACAATGCCCATCCCCTGTGTATTGCTGATACTGGTTACCCATTCCTACACGGCACCAACGCTCTGTCCTTGTATATACACCACCACACTCTGACCTTGCTCACCGTCACTCCTCTTCCCAACAGGAGTTACTGCCCCACACTTGACATTGACCTCTCGCCTTGCATCCTGATAATGCTAACCACCCCTCATTGTCACTCCTGACAATGCACACCCTACCCCATATCTGACAATGATCAGCTTCCCCGACCCCTCATAGCAATGTCCATCCCACCTTGCACCACCAGCAATGCTTAACCTCCCCCTCAACGTTCCTCCAGAGAATGCTTACATCCTGCACCCTCCACAACTCCTTTTCTTAAAAATTCATTTGTGGGAAATGGGCGTCGCTGTCTGGGCCAGCATTTATTGCCCGTCCCTAGTTGCTCCCTTGAGCGGATGGTGGTGAGCTGACTTCTTGAACTGCTGCAGTCCACCTGCTTTGGGTTGACCCACAATTCCCTTAGGGAGGGAATTCCAGGATTTTGATCCAGCAATAGTGAAGAAATGGTGCTATATTTCCAAGTCAGGATGACGAGTGGCTTGGAGGGCAAGTTGGTGGTGTTCCCATGCATCTGCTGCCCTTGCGCTTCGAGATGGAATTATGGCCATGGGTTTGGAAGGTACTGTCTGAGGATCTTTGTGAATTTCCTACCTTGGTTGTCAGTTTGCCCTCTGCACCTCAACGAATGCCCCTTCCACATCCTTAACAATACTCACACACCCACGTCCCACAGCAGACTTCACTCCTGACAATAAACAACAATATTCATGTTGCAGTGGAGTGGCCCAAAACATTTGTGTCCTTGTAATATATCTCTATAATTGTCAGCACAGTGCTTAGCAGAGACAATAGGAAAACAAGATCTTGGATTGCATTCAGAAAGAACAAACAATATGAGGGAGGCTTTATTATTGCAAAAGGCATTTGCCCACTTCCAACCAGAGCAATAGTGCAGTTCTGGTAACCTGTGATAATTCATCGTAAGGGTAACATTGGTTTTGAAATGGTACGGAGTGAAAGGTTATGATGAATCTGTGTATAAGCAATTTAAGCTATGAGTTGGGGGAAAGAAAAGTGGGCACTGTGGGCAAGGGGAGGTGATGTACTTGTGGTATCTTTGCTCGACTCTTAATCCAGCAAACTCAGATGATGTTCTGGGTCTGGGGTTCAAATCCTGTCATAGCAACATGGTGGAATTTGAAATCAATTGCAAAAGAATCTGGAATTGAGAGTCGAATGGTAACCATAAAACCATCGTCAATTGTTGGAGGGGAATCGCATCTGATTCACTAATGACTTCAGGGAGGTAAATCTGCTGTCCTTGCCTGTTCTGGTCTACGTGTGACTGTAAACTCAGAGATATGTTTGACTCATTCCTGCCCTCTTGTCAATTAAGGATGGGCAATAAAGGACGCGGAGATCTAAAGGAATGCAATTAGAGGAAATATTAAAAATTTGATACAGGCAATTAATACATTTTACTTAATTAAGGATATTAGAAACATAATTATCTAGCCAGCGATGGACATATCCCATGAATGATATTCAAGAAAAAGTTAGAGTTTTTACCCTTGCAAAAAGATGAGACTTTTCAAATTTTTTTTAATTTGCAAGAGAATGAAACTGATAAGAGAAGAGCACATGGCATTAAGGGCAATGATCTGACATAGAAAGAGGATTGGCTGTCTGCCAGGAGACAGAAAATATTTTTCAGGATGCCAGCCAGTGTCCAGTGGAGTTCCACAGGGGTCAGTGCCGGGCCCACAACAGTTCACAATATATATTAATTATCTGAATGAAGGAACTGAGGGCATTGCTATTAAGTTTGCAGATGACACAAAGATAGGTGGAGGAAGAGATGGTGTTGAGGAGGCAGGAAGGCTGTAGAAGGACTTGGACAGGCTAGGAGAGTGGGCAAAGAAGTGGCAGGTGGAGTACAATGTAGGAAAATGTGAGGTTATGCACTTTGTTTGGAAGAATAGAGGCATAGGCTATGTTCTAAATGGGGAAAGGCTTCAGAAATCTGAATTTGGGAGTCCAAATTCAGGATTCTTTTAAGATTAATATTGGTTCAGTTGGCAGTTAGGAAGGCAAACGTAATGTTAGAATTGATTTTGAGAGGAATAGAATACAAGAGCAGGGTTGTGCTACTGAGCTGTATAAGGCCCTGGTCAGATCTCTGCTAAAACAGTACAGCATGGGAACAGGCCCTTTAACCCACCATATTTGTGCCAACCATTCTAAACTAATCCCATTTTCCTGCAAATGCTCCCTATCCCTCTATTCCCTGCATATTCATGTATCTGTCAAATGCCTCTGAAACATTGCTATTCTATCTGCTTCTACCACCTCTCCATGCAGCACATTCCAGGCACCTATCACCCTCTGTGTAAAACATTTGCCTTTCACATCTCTTTAAAACTTTCCCCCTCTCACTTTAAACCTATGCCCACTACTATTTGACATTTCAATCCTGGGAAAAAGACTATCCACCCTATACATGCATCTCATCATGTTATGTCCTTCTTTCAGGTCACCCCTCAGCTTCTGATGCTCTGAAGTGAAAAAAAAAAACACCCTAGTTTTGTCCAACCTCTCCTTATAGCTAATGTTACCAGGCAAGATCCTAGTAAAAGGCTTGCGCATTCCCTCTGAAGCCTCCGGCGTGAGGGGAATGAGTCCTGGAACGGCGCAACTTAGCTTGATGCAGCTGAGTGCCAGTACAGAGTGGACTGGAGGTTTGGGGCGGAGTGGGGCATTTGTTGGACTGGGGCTTACTATGGCCAGTCAGACCACATGCTGTGCTGCTATTTGAAATTCTTTGCCAAACTGTAATTTCAATCCTTTAACTGTGTTATAAAGATCGTATTTCTAATTTATTTTTTAGACACTAAGTAATGCTAGTAACTTTTCTTTTATTCCTCCTTTGTATCCAGCATTTGTACCTCGATACTTGTACCTAAGATGGCGACATTAGAAGGCAGCCATTGTAAGAACTTTTCACTGTACTCCTAAACTGGAATACACGTGACCATAAAGGAGAAAGGATATTCTAATATACCTATCGTGTGGCAACCAGAATTGCACACAATATTCCAAATATAGCTTAACTAAAATCTTATGCAGCTGCAACATGACTTGCCAACCTTTATATTCAAAGCCCTGACTGATGAATTCAAGCATGCCATACACCTTCCTTACCACCTTATCCACTTGTGTTGACCCTTTCAAAGAGCTATGGAGTTGTATCCCAAGATCTCTCTGCATACCAATGCTCCTGCTATTTACTGTTCATTTTTCCTTTGCATTGAACCTCCCAAAATGCATCATCTCACACTTTTCCAGATTACACCCCATCTGCCCTTTTTCTGCCCAACTTTTCAATGATCTATATTCTGCCATATCCTTTGACAACTTGCCTCATTATTCCATAGCTTCAATAATTTTCATATCATCTGCAAACTTACTAACCTGACCACGTACATATTTATAACATTCAAATCATTTGCAGAACACCACTAATGACACTTTCAGTCAGAAAAAAAAACATCCCTTCACAACTACCTTCTGTTTTCTATGGCCAAGCCCATTTTGTATTCAACTTATCAACTCACCATGGATCCCATGTGACTTAATTGTTAGGACTAGCATGCCATGAGGGGCTTGTCAAATGCTTTAGTAATGTCCACATTGGTAAGATCCATTGCCCTATCCTCAATCATCATTGTCACATCTTCAAGAGACTCAATCAAATTTGAGAGACAGGACCTCCCCCACACAAAGTCATACTGATTATCGCCAAGCGATGTGAGTAAATCTTGTCGCTAAGAATTTTCTCCAGTAATTTCCCTCTGACTGATGTAAGGCTCACCGGCCTGTAATTTCCTGGATTACCTCTGTTGCCCTTCTTAAACAAAGGAACAACATTGGCTATTCTCCATAGTTCTGGGACCTTGCCTGTGTCTAAAGGGGATACAAAAATCTCTGTCATTGTCCCAGCCATCTCCTCCTTGCCTCCCTGGAATAGACTTCGTTAGGCTCTGGACTTAACAACCTTAATGTCTTTCAAGATACCCTCATTTTTATTACTGAAAGGCCTAGAATAGCAACATAATTTCCCGGTTATCCATAAAAATCGAAAGAACTGTGGATACTGTAACTAAGAGACAAAGATAGAAATTGCTGAAAAAACTCAGCATGTCTGACAGCATCTGCAGAGAGCTATCAGAGTTAACATTTCAGGTCGAGCAACCCTTCCTCAGAATTGATGGGAGCTGGGAAACGTCAGTTTTATGCAGAAGATTGGGTGGTAGGAGGGGGTGAGGAGCAAACAATAGGTGGGGATAGAGCCCAAAAAGAGCAGTTCGACAGACAAAAGAGTGAATAACAGTCTGGCTAGGAGAGTGAATAACTGTTAATGGGGGCTGTTGGTGGCTATCAATGGCTAGTGTTGTGGTTGTAAAGGACACTGGTGAGGCCACCTTTGGAATACTGCACACAATTCTGGTCACTGTTCTATAAGAAGGATGTTGTTAAACGTGAGAGGGTGCAGAAAATATTTACAAGAATGTTGCTGGGACTAGAAGTTTTGAGCTATTGGGAAAGGCTGAATAGGCTGGGACTATTTTCTTTGGATTTTGGAAACTGAGGGTGAACTTATAGAGGTTTAGAAAATTATGAGGGGCATGGATATGGTGAATAGCCAAGATGTTTTTCCCAAAATTAGAGGATGTGAGTTTAAGGTGAGAGGGGAAAAATTTAAAAGGGACCTAATGGGAAACTTTTTTCATGCAGAGAATGATGCCTGTATGGAATGAGCTGCCAGAGGACGTGGTAGAGGCTGGTACAATTGCAATAATGAAAAAGCATCTGGATGGGTCTATGAATAGAAGGGCTTAGAGGAATATGGGCCAAATGCTGGCAAATAGGACTAGGTCAGATTGAGATCTGGTCAGCACGGATGAGGGTCTGTTTCTGTGCTGTACGACCCTGTGATTTTATTATTGAGATAGATGTTTTGTTCTAGTTTAGCTTGGGAAATGCTTTTCAATGATATAAATTCATTCATAGAACATAGAACATAGAAGAATACAGCGCAGTACAGGCCCTTCGGCCCTCGATGTTGCGCCGATCCAAGCCCACCTAACCTACACTAGCCCACTATCTTCCATATGCCTATCCAATGCCCGC